>NC_061100.1:55454482-55466982 GCF_015104395.2 Macrobrachium nipponense
GGGAAATGATAGGCAGAAACCCAAGCCCTTTCGTCTTTACTAAGACATTATCAAAGAGCAATGTCTCAGTATAGACGAAAGCGCTTGGATTTCTACCTATCATTTTCCTGTGGTATTCCTTATTTAGCTGATTTTTCAAGGATATATATATATATATATATACTATATATATAATATATATATAATATAGGATAATATATACATATACTATTATATATATATATATTATATATAATATATACATATATATATATATGTATATATATATATATATTTTTATTATATATATTATATGAATATATTATTAATATATTATATATGTATATAATATATTTATATAAATATAATAGATATTATATATATATATATATATATATATAATATAGTATAATTAGATAATATATATATAAATATATAATATATATATATATATATATAATATAGGGGAGGGGGAGAGGTGGGGCACCAGTGGAACGAAAAAATTAAATTAATTGCCAAAAATTTATTTTCAATAAAGTATTAATGAAACTTTTGCATAATCTGCATCAATCTATATACTTCAAACTGTAAAGAGTTCATCACCCTATGATTAATTCTTCATGGGTAGAAAAATACAAAATAAAAACTTTTCAAATTGTCCCACAGTGCCCCATAGCTGGGCACAGTGGGACAGACCATAGGACACAGTGGGACGCATTCATTAGATCAAAATTAACATCAAAATATATGTATGAGCTTCGCCTCTTTGTTTTGCTACTTGATTTTGGTTCAGGCAATACAACTTAGTCTTTAATAGCCACAGAAGCTATATCATTCACTTCAGGATACGTAAACTGAGTTTTTTTCTTTTCTTTTCAAGTAAGAGACCTCAAAATCTACAATAAGATCTTCTAAGTTCCTTATTTGAAATTGATATTCCTATACAGTACTTCGGTGTAGTGCAAAATTCAACTAATACAGTCACCTAATTTTGGTTTCCTTTCTAGCACTTTAAAAGCAGGGGATCAATTATCACACTCTCCTCCTCAGGTACGTCATCAAATGAATGATCAGAAAGAATAGGTTCCTCATCAGTGGATGAAGTAGCTGCTTTAAAAAAAAATCTTGTTCTTGGGAAGGTTTTTTTCTGTCTCTTGGTTTGTAGTAGTGTTCTTTTTTTTATGGGGTGTTTGTGGCAATCATACTTCGACCTTTCTTACTTCCTCGTCTTTTCGTGGATCAGCTTTTGGATATCCTCGAAATAACTGAGGGCTTAAGAATGCTTGTGGAGGTACCGATTCTCCAGATGGGCCAGCTCCTTCGTTTAATTCAAGTGTTGTATCAGTTACCTCATTCCCTTTGGTCGGCCTGTCTGTGACAGAGCTAGGAGCAAAATCATGTTCAGTAAATATATTAGCATCAAGTGGAAATATTCCACTTTTCTTGAATCCTGATAAAATGTTTGAGGGAGTCATGGATCGTTGGTGAGCAATGTTGACTATTCCAGCCGCATCACAAATAGTGACTGGAACACCACGCTTTTGTAAAAGGCTTAACTCCATGGCAGAGTAGTAATGAGCTTTGAATGATGAGTAAACTCCCACATCAAGAGGTTGCAGTTTATGACTACAATGTGGATGAAGAGTGAGAATTGCAATCCCATACTCTTTTGCTAAGTCTAGCACTTGAATGGATAGATGTGAATCGGGACTTTCATATATTACAAAAGTTGGGGTTCCTTTGATGAACAGGTGTGTTTTATAAAATGTTGTATTACTTGTACAAAGAGCTCATTTGTCATCTAATCTGTTAGGTTTGCTAAACCAAGAGTGCCAGGGGAAGCTTCACTGATCATGTGGAATTTGAAGTGTTTGTGAGGAAACACCAGGGCAGGAGGGATGCTAGTACCTAATGCATTAATAATGCAGCATGTTGTAACATGTGCGCCCTTTTCACTGCTTGTTGTTTGATAAAATTGCCTGAAACCTTTCTGTGCGAGGAACTTTTGTGGTTTCTGGACTGTAGATGTAGTAGTTTCGTCCAGATTGTAAACTCTAGAACCATCTGCAAAACATTCATATCTACCATGTACTTCTCTAAGCTTCGCAAAAAAGTTATCAATATTATGTTTGTTGAAAGAAGTTGATCTTGAAAGGCTACAGGCTTCTGGTTTTCTAATACAAAGATCACGGTGTCTTTTCATAAATCCATAGAGCCAGTCTTTCACAGCCATTTTTAGTACCTTCCATGATTGTGGAAAAGTTTTATCATTTATAATTGCCATTTCGTAAGCTAATTGTCGAGTAGATTTTGTTGACAGGCCATAATTCATCGTAGAGGATGTGATTTGATGATCTTTTAGAGTCACCTCTTCATCATATGTGAACACAGACCTGCATTCATAATTCGGTCGCATTCGAATAATCTCTCCTTCTTTGGCACCTTTGGCTTTCTGGACATATCTGGAAAGAAACCTAGACCTATATATTTTCAACTATTTTAACTGTAAACAGTCCAGGAGAATTAGATTTTTTAAAAAAAACCTACGGAGCTGAAATTTGCTCTATCAGTTCCTGAAGAGATGTAGAATAACACAGTAAAAGTCACCAAGAATCCCCCTGGAGCAGTTTGGAAAATTTAAGATTTTCTGATACTCCTCAATATCAGTAATATTAGTATCAAGGGGCCTATTAGTAATTATGAGAGCCTATGCAAATCAAAATAGGCTTTTGAAGGAATAATTTTTCATAGAGTCAAACTCTATCATACAAGACCAGTCTTACTCCTTGGTTCCAGTTTAGAAAACGAGCAAAATAATATGGGGGATATCAGAAAATTTCTCAAAATGCTCAAGGGAGATTCTTAGTGACTTTTAGTGTGCTATTCTTTATCTCTTCAAACACTGATAGAGCAAATATCTGCTCTCTATATACATTTTTTCCTTCATTACCCGTATTTTGACCTAAAGCTCCTGAACTAGTTGTAATGGGAATCTAAAAAAAAAATCCTTCGTGTTTAACTTAAATTTCCAGTTTAGAGGAAATTCCCATTTCTGCTTCTACTTTCCTAAGTTTTTTAGATCTACTTTTCTATTTGTTCAGAATTTTCTCTACTTTATGAAGTTTTTTAATCTCTCAAAGTTATTTGTTATATTTTCCTCAAACATCCTACGTATAGGTCTATTTATTTACTCTTTGATCTCTGAGTTATCTACTAAAATATTTACCCTCAAAATATTGTCTACCGATGCTTCAATTTATTTGTCTACAATATTACCTGAACTGAGATACTGAAAGGATGAAATACAAATATTTCAATCTGAAAGCTACCTGTGAAGAGTGTTTCGGGTAACTCCTTTTATTTCTGCTACCTTTCTTTGGCTAGTTCCATCTAATACCAATTTAACAGCTTCTTTCATATAATTTTCATTAAAAGTTCCAAATTCTGCTTTTCTTTTCCTATTTCTTGGCATTACGTAGTCCTGTAAACAAGTCTTTTTTTTATATGCAAATCTTACATTTAGGTTCAAATAGGAATACAGTAAAAAATATTATACGTGTCATTATTGATAACAAATATTGTTTGAAGATTTTAACACAAGCAGTGTAAACGTATTGATTCAAAATCATGGGACACAGTGGGACACTGTCCCACTCTGCCCCGAAGATTCTTGTCCCACTGTGCCCCATTATAATAATTTGGCAATGAAATGAATACAGGCCCTTGCCAATAAACCCATGGCAAAAATTCTCCAGTTGTCATATCTGTATCCTTTCCTATATCCGATCACTGTATATTGGGATTATAAGTACAAACACTGAGAACTTGAATACAAAACAAGTGAAAGGAAAAAAAAATACTTTACTCACCAAAAATTAACAAATACTTGAAAAAAAAGTTTCAATCTGTTGATCCCCAAAACAAAAATGGCTCAATATTTACATTTTTAGTTACTCCCTCTGCCACTAGGAGCTCATTTGAAAAATTTACCAATTAGTCACTTAAAAAGCCAGTGTCCCGGTGTACCCCATGTCCCACTCTGCCCCACTCTCCCCTATATATATACACAAGCGAATACCACAGGGAAATGATAGGCAGAAACCCAAGCCCTTTCGTCTTTACTAAGACATTATCAAAGAGCAATGTCTCAGTATAGACGAAAGCGCTTGGATTTCTACCTATCATTTTCCTGTGGTATTCGCTTATTTAGTGATTTTTCAAGGATATATATATATATATATATTATATATATATATATATATATATATATATATATATATATATATATGCGTGTGTGTTATATAAATTATGTATTTGAATGGTTAATTAATGAGATGATAAGAAAATAATATATCTGACCACAATAAATCCCTAAAACGAAGCTAATTTTTTTCCACACTTATTGTGGCAAACCGAAAAATGAAGATACACACTTCCACACCGGAGGCCACATTCCCATGTTTCAACAACACTGCGTGTTTTGTGTGTGAATATAACTAATATATATATAATATATATATATATATATATATATATATATATATATATATAATATATATATATATATATATATATATATATATATATCATATATATATAATATATATATATATATATATATATATATATATATATATATATATATATATATATATAAAGACGCCTTCATTAAAAAAACAAACTGCATACGCAATGCCAAGTATAGTAACGTATAGATTAAAGGAATGTGATCACGATCTGTCGATATAAGCAAAATAAGTCAACTATTCATATTTAGCAATTAGACAAAGAAAAACTCGTCCTTTTTTCATTGGAATACTAAGTGATAAATAGATTTATGTTACTGTTAATAGTAAGGACAAGGTTGGAAAATTTATCAGGTAAATTGAATGACCTCTGACATCATCTTTATTTTACTCCTGGAATGAAATCGAATTAAGAGAAGTTTCTCTTACCTAATAAGCGCCTAATTTATTATTCATTTGAATACATCTCTAAATACACTTAAAAGAACCCATTATCAATTAGAGAAATACACATTTCATTCACAATTTCACTAGAGAGTACAATATAAGTTTTAATTAATTAATATGACAGCTCGACAATTATCATATACTTTATGTATGATTTGAAATCTTCTTAAACTCTCTCTCTCTCTCTCTCTCTCGTCTCTCGTCTCTCTCTCTCTCTCTCTCTCTGTATATAATATATATATATATATATATATATATATATATATATATATATATATACATATATATTTATATAGTATTAATTAAATTATATATAAAGTATATATAATATAATATATTAATTAAAACATATATTGTACTCTCTAGTGAAATTGTGAATGAAATGTGTATTTCTCTAATTGATAATGGGTTCTTTTAAGTATTTAGAGATGTATTCAAATGAATAATAAATTAGGCGCTTATTAGGTAAGAGAAACTTCTCTTAATTCGATTTCATTCCAGGAGTAAAATAAAGATGATGTCAGAGGTCATTCAATTTACCTGATAAATTTTCCAACCTTGTCCTTACTATTAACAGTAACATAAATCTATTTATCACTTAGTATTCCAATGAAAAAAGGACGAGTTTTTCTTTGTCTAATTGCTAAATATGAATAGTTGACTTATTTTTGCTTATATCGACAGATCGTGATCACATTCCTTTAATCTATACGTTACTATACTTGGCATTGCGTATGCAGTTTGTTTTTTTAATGAAGGCGTCTTTTACGAGTTGACGTCGTGGGTACTTGATTGATTGATTGTAGCTACTAAAACTACCGAGGATGATCAGCTATCAATTTCTCTATCATTCTACAATATATTGTGTCATGGATCACTTTTGTTCTGTGAGCACAATTTAACCGAAATATTTTGCTTAATCAATAACTAATCCAGTTTTTTTCTATATATAATAAGAAATGTTAAGAAATAAAAAAGATAGTGATAGAATGTAAAACATAATTGATAAAATTATCAGTTAATGGAAATTTGGGACTATAATTTAAACCGTCTGATCTGTTATTATCGAAAAATATAGGTAAAATGAGATCTGTTTACAGCTAGAATGAATTAATAAAGGGCTTTGATGTGGATTGGATAAAAACAGGGATGTTGTTTTCAAAATTCCCAGTAATAAAAATAATTTAAATCCTCCGTGCAGTCAAAAACATTCATGTAAGGTCACGATTCAAATACATAATAAAAATATCTTTTGTTAGAACAACATTTCAATTAACGTGATAATACTTTGATTAGTTTAAATATCGGGTAAAACCGAAATGGAGCCACTATAAGACTGGAAGAGCCTGTTTTTTTACTAGTAGTAACCGTTAGGAATTATGTAGAATAATATAGAAATGTATCACAATATTATTTGGACAGGTGGCATCGGTGATTTAAATTGGTAATTACAACGTATAACCCAACAATACAACATTTTCGCTTTTCGATAGTCAGAAATTCCATGTTTAAAGTTATTAGAAAAATCCACTTATTGGTAGAAGAAAAACGCAGAAAATTGGGATAGAATATTCTTTTGCATTGAAAAGTGGGAGATTTGTCAAAAGGCAGTTTTCGAGATTTTGGTGGTACTCTGCTGGAAGGGTGCTCGCAATCTATATAACACTAAATGATAATGATAAAAGTAGACTATTTCACTTAGGAGAATACATATTTCCTCATCAGTAAACTTCTTACAGATAATCCTTACATATAAGTCCACAACAAAGAAGATTTATATATATATATATATATATATATATATATATATATATATATATATATATATATATATATATATAGCATCGGAGGGTGGGGAGATAATAAAATCCTTTAATGTAATTCATTTCGCTGAAGTTTCACGACCAATAGGCAAAGCTCCAAACGAACACCAATTGGCAATACTCGAATCTCTATAATTATATTAAACAACTGGTTCCCCAATTAAATACTCAGTCCATGTCAACTCCTCTGTACTTCTCTTGAGTTTCCGTCGGAACCAAAACGGACCATGACAGTCACTCACCTTTTGCCTTCAGCACTACTGGTAATCACTGTTCCCTTCTCTTGTACCTCCCTTTACATTTTAAGAAATAACTTTTTGTCATGTTTCAATTTGAGTCTGTTTCTAATTCTGTTGTACTTTTAATTTTTAGCTTCGAAAATGGGACACATGGTCCTGAAACGTCAGCGAAATGAATTACATTAAAGGATTTTAGTACCATTATATATATATATATATATATATATATATTTATAATATATATATATATAATGTATGTATGAATTGTATATATATGTATGTATGCATATATATATATATATATATATATATATATATATATATATTTATATATGTGTGTGTGTGTGTGTGTAAGCGAATACCACAGGAAATGACAGGCAAAAGGTCAGCACCAAGCGTTTTCTCCTGTTTATTCAGACATCGTGGGGGCCAAAAAAAATGCACTTGGTTTCTGAGCTTCTGCCAGTCATTTTCCTGTGGTATTGGCTAATATTTCATAATGAAGTCACGTGCACCTACTGTAATTTTTTAAGAATATGTATGTATATATTAGAATCGACTAGTCACTTTCCCCCATATACGTATGTCATTAAATAGCCACAATACCCTCTTAATTCCCGAATTATTCATACATTTTGGATACGCTTGTCACCGCATACCTTTAGATCCTAATTTCAATATAAGGACTTGTGCTGACAAGCGCATACAAACAGTCTGAAGAATCATGAATTTTAAAGGGCATCGTAGTAATTACAAAGATTATATATATATATATATATATATATATATATATATATATATATATATATATATATATATATATATATATATATATATATATATATATATATATACGGCCTTGGCGCTTTGTTTTCCCCACGTAAATTGAGGATAAAATTCTCTTAAAAGTTTTAGTAGTCTAGTTTTAACAGAAAAACTCTTATTATCATAGAAAAAACATGGTAAAATACAGTACTGCTTTATTGGCTTTTAAAATGGAAACTTTCGGGAACAATAACTTTTCTAGCTGTTTACCAACATATGTATCTATGAAAGCATTATTAAACCGTTTTTTTAAAGCATTTCTTTTATAAACTGAAATTCTGAATGAAGACTAAAATAATTTGAACAAATGTTATGATAAAGGCACGGGTCACAAGTGTACAGACTAAATTGCGTTTATAAACTATAGGGATTAATGAAGAAAATTTAGTTGTGAGTCCTGTAAATGTTGGTTTCCTGTAAACTGATGTTGAAAAAGTGTTATCGCTGTGTTTACTTACGAGCACGTAGAAAAAGCTAAAGTATTATTGTTCTCTACTTCTGAAGTAAATTCAATATTTTGGTGTTTTGAGTTAAAATAATCAAGAAACAGGGGTACATGTTCTTCAGATCTAAAATCTAAAAATAAAAAAATGTATCATCTACATAGCGTCGGTAGAACAGTGGTTTAAAAGAACTGGGACAATTATCTAACCAAACAACTTCGTGATGAGATAAAAAGGCATTGGCCAAAGTAGGACCGAGAGGGTTTCCCATTGCTACACCATCTTTTTGTTTATATACATTTGCGTTAAACATAAAATAACATTCAGACGCAGCTAATGTGAGCAGTTTGTGTAATTGTTGTTTATTAAAATTACGGATACTGTTGGAGTCATTAAACAAGTTGTTGATGCATATATAAATGGTTTCGGCTAAAGGAATATTAGTAAATAAAGATTTAACATCGAAACTTACAAGAACACAATTACCTATTTCTAGATCACAAATTTCTTTGGCAAAAGTAAATGAATCTTTAACTGTATACTGATTGCATGTTACAGGAGCTAAAATAGGAACAAGAAACTTTGACAAATGGTAGTTGAAAGCACTAATAGCTGACATGATTGGTCTGAGTGGGACACCTTCCTTGTGCACCTTGGGGAGGCCATAGAGCACTCCAGGTTTAGATCCAGATGTAAATAGATCGTTATTGCTGTAATGCAATTTACGTGGGGAAAACAAAGCGCCAAGCACGTGTACGATGGTTTGAACACTTGGGAAGATCAGTTAGGACAAACATGCTTTTAGCAAAACCACCATTCAGTGCCATACGGGATCACGCAGAAAATAGTGATCACCCTCTAAGGTTAGACTCTCTCTCTCTCTCTCTCTCTCTCTCTCTCTCTCTCTCTCTCTCTCTCTCTCTCTCTCTCTCTCTCTCTCTCTCTATATATATATATATAATATATATATAAATATATATATATATATATATATATATATAATATATATAGATATATATATATATATATAGATATAGATATATATATATATATATATTATATATATATATATATATATATAGCTATATCTATATATATATACTATATATATATATAGATATATATATATATATATATATAGTGTATATATATATAAATATATATATCTATATATATATATATATATATATCTATATATATATATATCTATATATATATATATCTATTATATATATATATATATATATATATATATCTCCACCTTTTTCCTCACACAAACTTTGTAGTCCGTAAGCAAGCAATACGGGTAATCAAGAAAAGTGAACAGGACTAGAATTGTGAAGACGCTTTCTTTAGCGTTGCAAAACTACAAGGAAAAGAGGGGTTGCAAAGAGGCGATGCCGTGATAAGCAGAACCATTCGCAAGTGAGAGGACGGAGATTGGACAATCAAGGGGATAGACAAACTCCAGGTTTTAAAGGCCTGATGAGTCTTCAGATAATAGAGTAAAAGAGACGGATTCACACACGAAAAAAGGGGAGTGAGTTTTGCGAGACTATAATAGAAGACGCTCCGAATTGAAGATTTTAGATATGGCGAGGAAAAATGAGAAATTTGCGATTTTCTTTTCTCATGGAGTAATGAAAACCTGATGGATGGGAAAGTTTCTAGATGAAAGGGAGCTTAATTGCACAGGGAGACACGCGTGTAACGGAGGGTTTCTATGATGAAAGGAGGAAGTGCGGAGAAATTTAATCATATAAAAAGCTATGCACAGAAAGGTGTGAAAAAATATCTAGGTAGATGAGCTTAAATAATTTGGTTATTATGTAACACATCCTAACATTCATCGAAATGAAAAAGGATCTTTATGTAAGAAAAGACAAAAGAAGAAAAGAAAACCAATATAGGCAGAATAGACGCAGTAAGAATATTTGATAAGAAAAGTTTTTTCAGTATTTGTCTATCCGGGGACTAAAATCCTTGAAACAAGTTTTTCACTTTGCCTGTCAATAAATGCTTTAGTATACATAACGCCGGGTGTTCGAAATCAGAGCCCCCCCCCCCCCCCCCCACCCCCCCCCCCCCCCCCCCACCACAGAACACAGCCAATCTCCAAGTACATTATTTTAAATTTCTATTAAGTTATTTTTCCATTTTACATTTCTTGTATTTTCAGACTGAGTTACGGAGTTAGATACAGCCATAGCTAACGAATCGGAGGAAATCCGATGGATTGACCGAATCCAGGCTATTACCTTCAGAGAGGCCAGGGATGCTGGCGCCATCCTTCATTTCACGTTCCTGGTAACTTAAATACATTAAAAGAGATGAATCTTTTGTTACAAGAAACTGGAAACAAAATTCCATATGACCGTCATTGCGAAAAGAGTGAGAATCTTGGAAGGCCTGAAGTCCTTTCTCAGAAGTCAAATTGAAATTTTAATATTAAGATGGTGGCCAGAATAAAAATGTACATATAGATGTATTCATACATAAAGAATCTTTCCAATGCAAATTCAGTATTTATAGAAAACCCACAAATAATTTAACATATGTACATTTTTATTCTGGCCACCATCTTAATATTAAAATTTCAATTTTTTCTTCTATGTTCCTACGCGCTTTGCGTATCACGAGTCACAATAAATCTGGACCAAGAAATAGAATACATAAAAAGATAGGAAACGATCTCTGCTACCCACCTCATTTAATTGATTTATGTTATCAAAAAGCTCACAAAAAGTTTTATAATGTTGCTATTAATGAAAAAGAAATGCCTAAAAATGTGCTTAGCTTACCTTATTTTTGTGGATTTAAAACCATAAAATCAATATTTAAATCGTTTAATGTTAATGTAGTGTTCTCTTATAACAATACCATTAAAGATATGCTAATTAAGAATAGTCCCGTAACAAATAAGAACATCATTTACAAAATTCCTTGTAAGGATTGCCCTTTGTTTTACGTTGGTCAGTCAAGTAAAAATTTATGTGTACGTATAAAGCAACATATGTATTCAGTTAAAACAGCCCAGACTTCAAATGCACTGTTTATCCATCTGAGTGAAAAATCTCATTGTATTAATTGGGGTGATACCTCGGTAATTGCTAGATCTAATGATTATGTTTCAAGAAATTTACTGGAATCGGCAATTATACAAATCACTAATAAAAACTACCTAAATCTCAGTCTGGGAATGTACCATTTGGACCCATATATTTGTAAGATGTTTATGAAGGACCTCAAAATAAATGAACAACTAATAAATTAGTCATGTATGTAGTTATTATTATCTCTCTCTCTCTCTCTCTCTCGTCTCTCTCTCTCTCTCTCTCTAGTTCGATATTGTCTCTCCCTCTTTCTGTTGCTCGATATATATATATTTATATTTTCTTTTGTCTTTTCATTAATAATAATTTTTGTTGGGAAAATTTGTGTAAAAATTCATGATATTAAATTGTATATGCTCCAGTGTTTTTTTTCAAAATTTACTGTTTTCTGGAAGAATTACTTGTTTACTGCGGGTATCCTTCAAGGATACCCGCCCTTATGGCTGATCTGGTAGTGTCAGTTTGTATATTAAGCCTTCTTTTGACACTGTTGTTCTTTGTAAAATCAGTTTGCCTCAGTAAAGGGTCGAAACAGGACCGAAAGTACTTGGCTATCTCGCTTTTTCATTTTTTTCCTTCGTGGCAAAAAACCTTTATTTATACATAGCATCACGTTTTATATACTTCGTGATCAAGTTATTCATATATATATAATATCTAGTATATATATATATATATTATATATATATATATATATATATATATATAGATGTATATATATATCGATATATATATCTATTACACATATATATATATATATATATATATATATATATAATATATATATATATATATATATATATATATATAGATATATATATATAGATATATATATATATATATATATATATATATATATATATATATATCTATATATATATATATCTTATATATATATATATATATATATATATATATATATATATATATCTATATATATATATATATATATATATATATATATATATATATATATATATATATATATATATATCTATATATATCTATATCTATATATATATATATATAATATATATATATATATATATATATATATATATATATATATATATATATATATATATATATATCTATAGATATATAG
>NC_061100.1:55471982-55479482 GCF_015104395.2 Macrobrachium nipponense
TGACTCTTGTACGGCAGTTGCTGCTATAAATTACACGTGACATATTCCAGTTTATTCTATGGTTATGTTCATTTATATGGTTGAAAATAGCCGAGTTCTGTTGTCCATGGAAAAAGAATTTGAACTAATTCGCAAGCAACTTTCATCTTTAAAGTATCCTGACCATATAATTGAGAAAGCAATTCAAAAAGCAAACGTAATTTTCTACCGACCCCCTAAAGACAAGACCAGAGACACACCCAACAATAAAATAAAAATTCCCCACCTGGAGACGATTAAGAGAGTAACTCACACCCCCTTGGAAATCCAACCCTTTGCATTTACCTACCCAAATACCTTAGCCAAATCCCTGATTAACGTCCAACAAAAGACATCGCCCAAAGACTCTGGGGTATATGAGATCCCATGCCAGGACTGTGACCAATCTTACATCGGATTACAGGTAAATCACTTCCCCAGAGATTAATACAACACAAACGGTCAGTTAGGTATGGACAACAGAACTCGGCTATTTTCAACCATATAAATGAACATAACCATAGAATAAACTGGAATATGTCACGTGTAATTTATAAGGCAGCAACTAGCCGGTACAAGAGTCAAATGATGGAATCGGCCTTAATAAAAGAGAAGCAGGTAATGAACATCTCAAAAGGGAATTGGACATCGGACATCGTCGACGCAGTGTTCATTCAACCAACGCTTAAGAAGATTAAAGGAAGATTATCAGCCAGGGGTGACCTAAATTGGCTTACTTGTGGACGAATCTCTGGTATAAATACCACCTTTTCTGTAAACTTTTCTCATTCATATAAACTGAATAGAGAGACAGCAGTCTCTGACAATAGTAACTGTTTCTCTCTACATTTGGTGTTTTTATGGGCTCCTTTTATTAGATATATATATATATATATATATACATATATATATATATATATATATATATATATATATATATATATATATCTAATAAAAGGAGCCCATAAAAACACCAAAATAGAGAAAAGTACTATATTTCAGAGACTGCTGTCTCCCTCTTCAGGTAGATGATTGAGAAAAGTTCACAGAAAAGGTGGTATTTTTATACCAAGAGGTCCATCCACAAACAAGCCATTTTAAGTCACCCCCGCTGATAATCTTCCTCTAATCTTCTTTAAGGGTTGGTTGAATGAAGACGTTGTCGATCGTGTCCGAAATCCATCCTCCTTTTTGAGATGTTCATTACCTGCCTCTCTTTTATTAAGGCCGATTCCATCATTTGACTCTGTACCGGCAGTTGCTGCTATAAATTACACGTGACAAATTCCCCAGTTTATTCTATGGTTATGTTCATTTATATGGTTGAAGATAGCCGAGTTCTGTTTGTCCATACCTAACTGACCGTTTGTGTTGTATTAATCTCTGGGTAAGGGATTTACCTGTAAATCCGATGTAAGATTGGTCACAGTCCTGGCATGGGATTTCGTATACCCCAGAGTCCTTTGGAGATGTCTTTTGTTGGACGTTAATCAGGGATTTGGCTAAGGTGTTTGGGTAAGTAAATACAAAAGGGTTCGATTTTCCGAGGGGGTTGGTTATTCTCTTAATCGTGTCCAGGTGGGGAATTATTATTTTATTGTTGGGTGGTATCTCTGTCTTGTCTTTAGGGGGTCGGTAGAAAATTACGTTAGCTTTGTGAATTGCTTTCTCAATTATATGGTCAGGATATTTTAAAGACGAAAGTTGCTTGCGAATTAGTTCAAATTCTTTTTCCAGGAATTCTGGGGAACAAATTCGTTAAGGCTCTTAAGAACAAGTTACTAGCTACACCTATTTTGATAGAAATGTCATGATAGCTAAAGTAGTGAATGTATGAAAGTGAGAAACGTTGGTTTTCTGTATATGGTAAATTTGTATTCTGTTCGTATCTCTGATTATTAAAACATCAAGAAAAGGAATTTTGTTGTCTGTTTCCCATTCAACTTTAAATTTGATGCTGGGCACTAATGTGTTTAATTTCGAGAGGAATTCATTGAAATTGCCCCACCTATTATCCCAAAATGTTAGGATATCATCCACGTATCTCATCCACAGCATGTTTTTGGGTTTATTGCATTTATTACTGTAGTTTCAAAGTATTCCATGTACAGATTGGCTAGAACAGGACTTAAAGGACTACCCATACTACACCCGAATTTTTGCTTGTAGAATGATTCCCCGAATGAAAATACGTTATTAGATGCACATAATTCAACTAGCTTTATTATTTTGTCAAGCGCCAATGGGACAAATGATCTGAAATAGGGGGATAATTTTACCCTTAAAAATTGAAGAACGTCCTGTACTGGTACTTTAGTGAACAAGGAATCTACATCAAGGCTTAAAAGTTTTATGTTGTGAAGTGGTATATGTGCTTCTCTGAATTTGTGACAAAAATCTTCCGAATGTTTAGTGTGACTGGGAGAAAGAAAAAGTGGCCTAAAAAAAGGGAAAGGAGGCCAGCTAACCATTTAGAAATTTTGTAATTGAAAGCACCGGCACATGAAACGATGGGTCTGAATGGAAGATTGTCTTTGTGAGTTTTGGGAAGGCCATAAAAATAGGGTAATTTAGGATTAATTACTTTAAATTTCTCTAATAGTTCAATACTCTTTTGTCTTTGCCAATTAATCTTACTTTCCGAAAAAATTCTGTGGGAACGTTTTGGAGGGGATTTTTCGTCAGTTTTTCGTATGTGTTTGTGTCGCTAAGGAGCTGGTTGATTTTGTCAAGGTAGAAGTCTTTGTCCATTATTACGATTTTGCCGTCTTTGTCGGATCTACTTATTATAACATCTAACTTTTTTAGCGAGTGGATGGCTATCATGAATCTGCGGGGAACAGGATATTTCTTATGTAAGTCAGTTAAAGCATTTAGTAACACTCCTTTTAAACATACTCTTCACGGTTGTAGTTTTTATCAGATATGAATTTATCAAAAGCCACTATGAAGTCTAGGTTGTTTTTGCGGTCTGGCATAAGGGCAAAGGATAAGCCTAAATTTAAACTAAAATGTTTTGATTTA
Organism: Macrobrachium nipponense; assembly: GCF_015104395.2. NCBI lineage: Eukaryota > Metazoa > Arthropoda > Malacostraca > Decapoda > Palaemonidae > Macrobrachium > Macrobrachium nipponense. The sequence goes on from NC_061100.1 coordinate 55,475,025, forward strand.
CAGTAAGGGGGGTTGTTTGGATAAGTTAAACTTTGTCTTGTTGCTCAAGATTATTCCATGCACTATTGTCTATTAGGTTATTTAACTTGCGTAGAAGTCTGTTGGAATGAGTCACGCTATTATAGGCAGCAATGTCGGAACAGAATGAAATCAGATACCTGTATATGTGGTCCGTAGTGAGGAGGCGAAGATTAGACTGGGTTCCATATATCACTCTGCGTAGTACGAAGATGTCGTTTTCTTTTTTCGTATCGTGATTCTTTCCTCCAGGAAAATCTTGTGTGAGAGAGGGAAGGGGTCCGATTGCAGAGTCCATCTCCCGAATCCGTACATTTTTGGTAGTACTTGTTCTTTGAGGCATTCTTCTAAAAAGTGTTTTTGGTTTTTCAGCCGGTGTAGTCTGATCAGTTCTTTTTCAAACTTGTGAAAAATTGGCTTGACTTCTGGAAGTGAGAGATGGACTCTGCAATCGGACCCCTTCCCTCTCTCACACAAGATTTTCCTGGAGGAAAGAATCACCGATACGAAAAACGACATCTTCGTACTACGCAGAGTGATATATGGAACCCAGTCCTAATCTTCGCCTCCTCACTAACGTGGACCACATATACAGGTATCTGATTTCATTCTGTTCCGACATTGCTGCCTATAATAGCGTGAACTCATTCCAACAGACTTCTACGCAAGTAAATAAACCATAATAGACAATAGTGCATGGAATAATCTTGAGCAACAAGACAAAGTTTTAAACTTATCCAACACCCCCCTTACTGTATATCAACATTTAGTTTTAAATTTAGGCTTATCCTTTGCCCTTATGCCAGACCGCAAAAACAACCTAGACTTCATAGTGGCTTTGATAAATTCATATCTGATTAAAAAACTACAACCGTGAAGAGATATGTTTAAAAGGAGTGTTACTAAATGCTTTAACCTGACTTACATAAGAAATATCCTGTTCCCCGCAGATTCATGATAGCACCATCCACTCGCTAAAAAAGTTAGATGTTATAATAAGTAGATCCGACAAAGACGGCAAAATCGTAATAATGGACAAAGACTTCTACCTTGACAAAATCAACCAGCTCCTTAGCGACACAAACACATACGAAAAACTGACGAAAAATCCCCTCCAAAACGTTCCCACAGAATTTTTCGGAAAGTAAGATTAATTGGCAAAGACAAAAAGAGTATTGAAACTATTAGAGAAATTTAAAGTAATTAATCCTAAATTACCCTATTTTTATGGCCTTCCCAAAACTCACAAAGACAATCTTCCATTCAGACCCATCGTTTCATGTGCCGGTGCTTTCAATTACAAAATTTCTAAATGGTTAGCTGGCCTCCTTCCCCTTTTTTAGGCACTTTTTCTCCAGTCACACTAAACATTCGGAAGATTTTTGTCACAAATTCAGAGAAGCACAATATACCAATTACCCAACCAACATAAAACTTTAAGCCTTGATGTAGATTCCTTGTTCACTAAAGTACCAGTACAGGACGTTTCTTCAATTTTTAAGGGTAAAATTATCCCCTATTCAGATCATTTCCATTGGCGCTTGACAAAAATAATAAAGCTAGTTGAATTATGTGCATCTAATAACGTATTTTTCATTCGGGGAATCATTCTACAAGCAAAAAATTCGGGTGTAGTATGGGTAGTCCTTTAAGTCCTGTTCTAGCCAATCTGTACATGGAATACTTTGAAAACTACAGTAATAAATGCAAGAAAACCAAAACATGCTGTGGATGAGATACGTGGATGATATCCTAACATTTTGGGATAATAGGTGGGCAATTTCAATGAATTCCTCTCGAAATTAAACACATTAGTGCCCAGCATCAAATTTAAAGTTGAATGGGAAACAGACAACAAAATTCCTTTTCTTGATGTTTTAATAATCAGAGATACGACAGAATACAAAATTTACCATATACAGAAAACCAACGTTCTCACTTTCATACATTCACTACTTTAGCTATCATGACATTTCTATCAAAATAGGTGTAGCTAGTAACTTGTTCTTAAGAGCCTTACGAATTTGTTCCCCAGAATTCCTGGAAAAAGAATTTGAACTAATTCGCAAGCAACTTTCGTCTTTAAAATATCCTGACCATATAATTGAGAAAGCAAGTTCACAAAGCTAACGTAATTTTCTACCGACCTAAAGACAAGACCAGAGATACACCCAACAATAAAATAATAATTACACCTGGACACGATTAAGAGAATAACCAACCCCCTCGGAAAATCGAACCCTTTTGTATTTACTTACCCAAACACCTTAGCCAAATCCCTGATTAACGTCCAACAAAAGACATCTCCAAAGGACTCTGGGGTATACGAAATCCATGCCAGGACTGTGACCAATCTTACATCGGATTTACAGGTAAATCCCTTCCCCAGAGATTAATACAACACAAACGGTCAGTAGGTATGGACAACAGAACTCGGCTATCTTCAACCATATAAATGAACATAACCATAGAATAAACTGGAATTTGTCACGTGTAATTTATAGCAGCAACTGCCGGTACAAGAGTCAAATGATGGAATCGGCCTTAATGAAAAGAGAGGCAGGTAATGAACATCTCAAAAGGAGGATGGATTTCGGACACGATCGACAACGTCTTCATTCAACCAACCCTTAAGAAGATTAGAGGAAGATTATCAGCGGGGGTGACTTAAAATGGCTTGTTTGTGGATGGACTCTTGGTATAAATACCACCTTTTCTGTGAACTTTTCTCAATCATCTACCTGAAGAGGGAGACAGCAGTCTCTGAAATATAGTACTTTTTCTCTATTTTGGTGTTTTTATGGGCTCCTTTTATTAGATGGAACTCTGTTGTTACAGAACATTTTTACCAGTCATATATATATATATATATATATATATATATATATATATATATATATATATATATATATATATATATATATATATATATTCTTATATTAGTGCATTGTAATGCCTTTGTAAAATGTATGTAATTGTTTTATGTTCAGATTCCGTATTAATATCAACTTGGAATTGACGTTTTCAAGTAAAAGATTCAGAATTCGCAAAAGCATAGTTTAAAGTTAAGAAATAACGTATGTGAAAAGAGAGATCTTTACTCACGAAAGCGGATGTAGCTGTCAACACATCAGTGCAGGAGTCCTTTGTGTAGAATCAGCATTGCCAGTCATTGTCTAAGCCATGTGACTGATTGCACAATGTTACGTCATAGCCTCTAGATTGTTCTGTGGTTTCTTCAAAACATTGTTCTCTGATTCCTTTTTAGTAATTAGAGATTCTTTTATTATGAAACTTAACTCATATTTCTCTCGGTTTGTCAAAAGAGAATTTGCTGACTTGTAAGTAATTCAATTGGGGGATGAAATGAGTACCTAGCTCCCAAAACTGCTGTGACGGCACTGTTCGCTTGTGATAATCATTTAAAACCATTTCTTTCATGTTAAGAGATTCCTATGTTCTGAAATTGGTGTACTATTGATAGTTATTAATAGTCATAATCATTTCTTTCTCTCTCGTTTGAAAAGGGGGATATATTAAGAATTTTGCAGAAAACCTGGCCTTAAAATGTTTTGACGTTATCCAATTTGTATCTTGTTGATCAGTAGTTCCCATAAAAGAGAGGATCATTCTGCAATTAGAGACAACTTGCGTTGGTTGTTATTCTTGGAGGCCTTACTAGTTGGCCCGTCTTTCCTCTCTCATCTTCCTGATCGAGGGATATGCTGATTTTTACATCTACGTAAAGCTTTTGTACTTACATGGTCGCGCTTAACTTTAAGATTTATTTAATTTTTAAATAGCATAGTGGTTGCTTATGGAATCTGAGCATTATAACATTTTGTAATGATGCCTGTGAAAGGGTTTAGTGAATTTGGAAGCTGCAGCAAAAAGGAAAAACTGGTACCAGGTAAGGTTTAATTACAAGTTTTTAGTGCACTTAAAAAATATTTAAGATTGTTAAAGGATTTGGTTATTTAATTATTTTTTTTTTTGCACGTTTCAAATTTTTTGTTCTTTTGAAGTATTTATTTTAATTAGTTTTTTTTGCATTTTGGTGATTTTTCACATTTTAGAGTTGAATGTTTTGAGGTTTCACATTCACAATTTGTTTAACCAACTTCGGTGTTTCTTATCGATTTATCATTGCATACTTGATTAATTTAACACTTGTGAACTGATTCACATTTACTTAGATTTCTTCTCAAATTTTGAGTATTTTAACAGTTTGAATTCTGTTTGAATAATTTAACTTCTTGATTAAATTATTTTCTTGGTATATTAATTTAGATTCAATTTTATTTAATAATCAATTCAAGAATTAATTAAATTTTATGGGTTTTCAAGTAATCGTAAATTTTCATGAAATTGTGAATTTCACTTAATTTTTTTTGCTTAGAAATAAAATTTTATTTGGGTAGAAATATAAAAAAGTAATTG
>NC_061100.1:55484482-55486982 GCF_015104395.2 Macrobrachium nipponense
GAACAGGTTACACAAATAATGCTTTATTTTTACATCTAAGTGTAAAGTTCCACAGAATACATTGGACCCAAAGCTAAATACTGTCACGTAGTAACGAAACTATTTCAAGGAACTTGTTAAAATCTTTTTGATTCGGTTAACCTGTGTGAATAATTCTAATGTAAGTCAAGGATTATTTTCTTTTGACCCGGTCATAAAACATATGTTCCAGAAGGGACTAAAGGATAGAATAAAAAGGAATGCTGCTAAGATTTCGGTTTTAATCTATTGACTGTTCTGTGACCTTTTTGTATTCCCTTATGACTTGCACCCACCATTTATATAGGCCGTTGATTCTGTTTATCTTCAGTTGCTGTGACCATGTCTTGGTGATAGGACGAAGGTACTTAGCATCTCCTGTGTTTCAATTTCCTTCGTGGCTGTAACTTTAGCCGCATAAGCGTCAAGTTTTTTGTCATTTTTTTATTCGTGATATAAGATCAAACACACACACACACACACACATACATAAGAGAAATGCTTCTACTGCCTTAATCCTAAACTGGTTCCAAGGAATCCAAGAATAATTGGATCACTTCAAATTTAAAGACACTGTGCCTAACCTTATGCGATCTATGCCAAGTTAAAAGTATACCTGCCTGAGATGTAACCTTGGAAATCGGATCCCCCAAAGCGCGAATCAGTTCTTATTGTGGTGTCAGCCATAGAATAGTTCTATTATACATAGAACAGGCTGCACTTTGAATAAGTAGGAATTTTCCAACATAAAAGAGCAAAATAAGCAGTTAATCTTTTATTTCCTGCGGTGGTTTCGAATCACAGGACAAGCTGCTGATGAAACCTTTCTCCATATTCTTGGGCCCTTAAACAACTGGTTTCGTCACTGAACAGTCAGTGTTCTTCCACCCGTCTGTTTATAGCTTAAACTGTTTCTTCGTCTGTTCGAGTGCTATTCTTAGTCACTAAGTTTTCATTTTTTGAGGGGCTAGGGTGAATCTAATTTAATGTTTCTATTTTTGTATACATGCATTTTTATTATTAGGCCTAATGTTCTTTACTGAGTAATATGTGTTGATTTTAATAGCTTTTACTTAGCATTTTAGCCCTAATGATGAAGCCACGCTATGAAACGTTGGCTGCAGATAAACATGAACTATGCATCACCTCCTTTTCGACCCCGTGCTTTCACTACTTTTATCAGCTATCATCCGTTATCTAGTTCTTTCCCATTGATATAAAGTAGAGTACTGAAGTCACCCGACTAATAGCTTAAATTCATAAAATATGTACTGTCGTCTTATTTTTTTAAATATAAAACTGTTGTTTAAATGGCGTAAACGTTTTTGTTATCTGTCAGGAATTTAAAGAGCTCAAAATATTTTCACTTTCGCTTGTCATAAATGGACAGCCAAACATGCTTGTATTTATATAGGATTCCTTGCACATTCGTGACATTTTTTTATGCATGAGCTGGAGGTTGAAAGCGACTTTTTTTATTTAAACCAGGTTCCATGGAGAGAGAGAAAAAGGAAAAAAATAGGCTATTCTCGAAAAAAGAGATAATAATCAGAATATTCTAGAAATGAATGAAAGGAGAAATATTTTCTTACTTGCATTGTTCAGTGCATACAAAACAAAGGATATTATGGCTACTTTAGAAAGAGGCGCAAACTGAGATATGGGATGAGTCACAAGTTAGACAAACGGTCATTGGGTACAAACTGTTCAAAGGTCTGATTAACATTCAAAACATGAGCTATTTATTTAAGAGAGGGCGGGAGGGGGAGACGATCCAAAAATATAGAGGGAACTATTGCTAAAAGCTTGATAAAAGAATGAATCTAAGAAGTATGATGCGTAAAGAGTTGGAAACATTTTAGAAATTGAACCCTTACCTGCTCGAAGTTCATGTAAAGAAATCAAGGGCTTGATGGAGAAAATATTACCGCAGAAAAGGGAACAGAATCATCAGTGAGTTGGGCTCTGGCCTTTTTGTAAAAAGTTTTGATTCACAAATGAAACAGATATGAAAGAAAAGGCAACTGAATTTTTAGACTTTCATGCCCCAACGGTCTTTTTCAGGGGAATTGTAATACAATAACGAGTCAATCATTTTTAGAACAGCCAATCACAACTCACCTAATTATGTAGCTCCTAATTATGTTGGTAAACCAATATGAAGCTCTGTCAAATGAAAGCATGTTCACCACATCAGCATAAAAGTGTCTGGAGAGGATGCTGGGCTTGGGAATTGTTTCTTGCTGAGCTCTTTTTCTGTCAAAACTGAGCCAAATGAACTTCTGTGCCGTAGGTGCAGTGTTAGAGTGAACAATGCAATAACAACCCGTGGGTGAGGTTCGCTATTCTGAGACAACTACAGTTATGCATATACAATAGCCTGCCGTGCTTGTATACTTACTCTTGGTCGCAGCCACAGCGAACATCAATGAAGCTTGTTCCTTCTTAAGTGAACAACAGTGAAATGGGCAATAGAGAGTGG
>NC_061100.1:55489482-55499482 GCF_015104395.2 Macrobrachium nipponense
AATCTTTTTATATTGATGCGGGAAAATCGAGGCATCACCTTTTGTAATTCTTCCTTTGTGAAAAACAACTTTCAAAGCCGTAGAAACGTTTGTTTTCTATTTTTCCCTCATTTCTTCAAAAAAAATCATTCTTCATCTCTCCTCAGAATTTCTTCCTCTCAGTGTCATATATAGGAATGGATGGTTCTTTCTTGCAATATAGCAATCGATTTTTATAGCTAATTGTCATTACAAAAGTTCATTTAAGTTATATATATATATATAATATATATATATATATATATATATATATAATACATACCTATATATATATATATATATATATATATATATATATATATATATATATATATATATATATATATATATATATATATATATATATATATATATATGCGTGTTTGTGTGTGTTAATTGCGAGTTGATAACGCAAACACTTTCACATGCATAGCCATGCATAACATACATTCTCACGTACCCAGAGACACGCGCAGATATCTATATATATATATATATATATATATATAATATATATATATATATATATATATATACATATATATATATATATATATATATATATATATATATATATATATATATATATATATATATATATATATATATATATATATATATATATATATATATATATATATATATATATATATATATATATACATATGTGTGTGTATGTGTGGTTGTCTGATTATGGTGACTATGCATGTGAAAATGTGAAAATGTGTATTATCAATGCGCGATCAGCACAGGGTGCTTGAACAAATGTCACCTTAGATACAACCATAGACATAGAGGGGAGAAATTGGTCAGACAAGTGACGATCGCGAGCATATAAGCACCATTCTTATGCGATGAATCTGAGAAATTTCAGCGGGAGTAACTACAGAGATCAGCAGGAAGGAAGCCACTTCTAGCACCCCAGTGCTGGGCCATCAACAGTGTATCATACAGAAACAGGATCATACAAGTACAGGGGATCATATTTCACAAGATAATAACATTTTTTTCTTCCATGATAATCTTTATAACTGTGTTGCAACAACCTCAAGTAGCACATGCGTTAGATCACAGGCAACTTGCAGCCAACTGCTTTTCGAGCTGATAAGATAATGAATGTTGTAACAAGCTTTTTATTAAAGGCAATGTGAGATTAAATTCATGTAGCATAATAAATTATCATGTAGGGTTAGTGTCACTTTATATAACCATAGTTAAGTCTGACAATTTTCCTTACTGCATGCATTACAGTGTACATAGTATCATGAGACCTAGCCCTAGGCCTGCATAATCGCATTTGCATTTTCCAAACTTATCCTAGAGTCCGTTTAACCCTGAAAGAAAAGGTTATACTAGCACATATTCTGCTTTAAATATTGATGCAAATGAATGTGAAGTCATATATACACACATCTTTATATATATATATATATATATATATATATATATATATATATATATATATATCTATATATATATATATATATCATATATATATATATATATATATATATATATATATATATATATATATATATATATATATATATATATATATATATATATATATATATGTAACATTTACTTTCACTTCTCGCCACATCAACCCATGTATTTTCCCTTTCTTCTAGGGATTTCCTTGAAAAAAAATAATGCACCTCTCTCATTAACCAATGATCAAGGAGTTTTCTTAAAATTATCACAAAAAGAAAATATATATGCATCCCCAGGCGTAAGGAAAAGTGCATCGCCAAGTGTTCGATTTATCCCTGAAAAAACGTTATGAAAGTCTGCCAATATTATTGGACGATGATCCTCGAATATGTTGGTAACATAAGTAAACCTCTCGTCTTTCTTGTCCTTATCACTTATTCCACTTATTCATCATTTAAGAGTCGTCACCACTCTCATACTCTTCCTCAGAAGGAACAAATTCCTCGGAGAAGATATCACTGTTCTCACTCATGGTTTCGCAGTAAAAAGGCAAATAAAACGAAGAAAATCATCAGAGAAAACGAAGAAAATTAAGAAAAAAGATGCATGAACTCAACCGAGACTATGCATCAACTGATGAGGAAGCTGTGACGTCATAGCCAAGAATATCTACAATTGGCTGAAAAAAAAAGTAGGAGGAGCTTACTGTGCGTTGGTACAGCCTGCCCACGCCTGCAAAAACCAATAGGAGACAACCCAACACTACGAGCTTTCCTATTGAGCTATGGATTTATGATGACATATATACATCACGGGGGGCATCACTGCATCCTCCATGACATCATAGAAACGTCACGGTCCAGAAGGGCTTAATGAAGTATTATAATGCTATTTATAATCTCACCAATAAGTTCTCAAAACCACCTTGTATGCAGAGGACTCAGCTGACTTTGATCTGGCAGAACACTTAAATGTAGTACGTTATTCTTCAATTTTACCATTATCATTTTTACCCTATACTTCAAATTTGTACATTATGGCTTAAAAAGTAGACTTTACCAATTAGCTAGCCTACAAGTAAACTTTACAAACTAGCCAATCTACCCAAGTAGACCAAGGGTAGCCTACCATAACATAACCTTAGCTTAACAAAGACAGCCTAACTTCGTATTACCTTCAGGAATACTGATCTTTCTATATATCCCCCCGGCCCCCACAGACTGTGAAATAGAGCTAGTTATGAAAGCCCAAGTTTTTCTTAAAGGTTAACCTAAGTTAGACTGCACTATGTCAATTAATATGTTGAATTAGAGGTTGGTAGGATTGTGATATGTTTATTTTGAAAATTCACAACACACACACACACACACACACACATATATATATATATATATATATATATATATATATATATATATATATATATATATATATATATAATATATAGCAGCAAAGGATGCCCCAACATAAACCAGCATGAAAAGGGTCATAGAGACGTTTCATGCTGACGTCAGCACATCCTCAGTCTGCAATTAGTAATAGTATAAGCAAAATACATCACATTCATTTTATACATAGTTTTTTTTTTTTTAAATTACAACTATGTATAAAATGTAAAGTAAAAAAGGAGGAAAAGATAAAATAAATTATATTTATGAAAAAAAAAATTTAAATTAAAATTAATAATAACCTATTCAAGGGCAGAGAAAAGAAGGATTGACAGCGAAACGGCCGGCCATACACGCCCAAAGAAAGTCAGGCCAGAGAGAGAGGCGCAGCAGAGGCATTTGCATTCAAAGTGGGAAGTAGGTACTTCATATATAACGACTCAAGAGTAGTTAAGTATGTAGTTTGGCTGGTAGTGCCAATAATGGAAAATTGGCTCTTTTCGATGGGAATTTTGCAGTTTGATGCGTGTATTCTGATATTTGAAAATCAAATTTCATTACTCTGAAAATGAAACGTCATCCTAGAAGTGACTGTTTTAAATGAACAGCAATTAATGATCAGATAAGCTTAACCTACAGGGTCAATAATAATTGCTTACTTTTATCATACATAATACTGTCAACTTATTGTTTAAAACCCTTTAAATCCCAAATTTTTGTTCTCGGAGTTTTTATTACAAAAATATTATTTTTACATCATTATTACATATTAAATATGTAAAATAATTTTTACTGCCATATCTCATTAAAAAAGTCAATTTTAATTTTGGTCCTTTTTTAAGGACCATGGGCACTCTGAGTACAACTTAGGTCTATGAAGCAGAAATCCTGAATCAAACTTGTAACTGGTAAAACGATATAAGCTAGGATAAAAAAAAAAAACATAAAATACCTCTGTTCCATTTACTTATCTAAATAAGACAGCTTACTTTGTATGCCATTTGTTGAAACATTCTCCAATATGAAGACCCACATCACATTTCTGGCATTGTTTGGCAACCTTTTTCTTGCAATTGGCACATTTTCTCTGTTTCCCTCCCTCTGTTCGATCAAGAACATGTCCATTTGAAGAGAATCTGATGTCAGGTAATACTTTAGAAGAAAATACCCTTGGCCGTCCAGATGTTTTAGGATCAGAATCTGATGAGATCTGCAAAAGAGATCTAGTTACTGACCTCCTAAAATCCAGTAATGTCATAGTAATCTTATTTTCATTAGCCATGGTTAATGCAATCTAGGAATTGATCATAACAACATCAAGGAAGTTAGTGAATAAACTGAAATACCCCTTTTTGGATCTAATAGAAACTTGATACTTCTTAACAAGCCAGTCTAAGTGATCCACTCCTCCCATAAATTTATTATACTGGAAATGAGAAATCGCTTAGAAACAAGAATGTCCTTTTTGCAACTTGTTGACCATCTCTTCGCTCTCCATATAGGAGTAACAGATTAATGATTACTGGCAATTGTGAAATTACTGTTGTAATGCCACTTCAAAAAGAAGAGTTCTTGTTTGTCTTCAAACTGATAGTCATATCACCCACGATCTTCTTTTTTCAGTTCTTTATCCTCCTTCAGAGGACATTTGCATGTTCTATTTGAATGGATTGTGCCCGTGATTCTCATTCCCAAGTTTTTCAGTTGCACCGATAGGTCATTGCTTGAGAAAAAGTTATCTACATAAATCTCATGATCATACGTGTTCTCAAGATGACTAACCATGGATAACACCACTTTTGTACCTAGGCAGTCAGTATTTTTGGCAATAGGAGTAGAATCTATTTGCTTCCCTTGATACAAATCCATATAAAAACAGTCACCACTTGCTCCACAGCAGAGCATCCATTGATTACAGCCAAAACTTATAGGCTTGCCTCTTATAAACTGCTTTAGAGAACTTCTTCCGTAATGCCATACGATCTGCTCATCGATGGATAACTTTAGAGAACATTCCAAACTACTTGAACTTCTAATTTTAAATCCTTTGTCTCCTTTGCATTTTTCTGCATTTTTATTGTTAACGAAATTAAGATGCATTTTAATACTGAAATCTATTTCTTGGGATTGTTTTCCGAATGATCTGAGTTTCAAGGTCTTCATCTAAACTCCAATAGTGGCGTTCACTGGGTAGTCTATGGTTTCCTGAAAAAAAAAAAAAAGAATTCCAAAGAAATTCATCAAACAATTTATTGATAGACTGCAATCACGAACATTCTTCTGTGTGGAGTAGGTAGCAGATTGTCTGCAAATCTCATTTAGATTTCGTTGCTAAAGAAAAGTTCAAATATTTCAATTGGGGTTTTGCCATGTAGGTTATTTTTCATAGACTTCAATTTTTCGTTTGACCCATTAGCTGTTGGAGACGTGAATTTTGAGAAATGTGGTTTACTTTTTTTCCAAAACAAATCAGAGCATTTCTTTCTTTTTCTTATTGGTTGACTAATTTCTCGTTCATCATTGCATCGATGAAGTTCAACAGTTCCTGGTACATCTTTCAGGATTGATGTTTGGATCTCTGTTAGCATCATCTAAAATTTCATCATCGAAGTCTTCCTCATCTCTAAGTTCATTTACTGGAGGAAGAATTTCGACCATATCTATGAAGTTCTCATCATTACACAAGTCATTTTCTTCAGCAAAATTCACTGCATCACGAACGGAATAGAATGATTTCACCGAGAGTTTGAAAGTCATTGAGGAGAAACTGAAAACAAAAATATATTAGATGAAAATGGAAAATTTTTTTATATATTTCTCTCGTTACATTTCTCCACTATACTCATAATGAATAAGTGTCCTATGAAAAAAAAGGAAATGTACGCAGTTAACATATTCTCTAGTAACGTTATCAGAGAAAATGGAAATAATGGTGTTCACGTGCCCATGGCCCTTTTTTAAGGACCAAACTTTCGAAGTATACTGTAGGTGAACATATCTACATAAGATGATTTTTCCAACTTTATATGAAAGGAAGAACATTCATTTACTATATGTGTAAGTATGAATTACATATGACAAATACTTAGCCAAAAAAGATTTGACTGAAAGGCAAAAAAAACAAAAAAAAAAACGAGTACACCCTCTCACGTAATATTTCTACACAATACTGAAAACTGATGCAACAGTATTGTCAACATCCAACTCATTATAGGTAAATTATTTAAAAGATACTTCAATCTTTATGACCAAACAAATGTATCTCAATAAAGTACAGCTGGTGATAAGATATGAATGATAATTCTTCTGGTCCTTAAAAAAGGACCATGGGCGCTAATGGGTTAAGGCAACACATGCTATTGATTTGCCCTGATGGGGTAATATGACACATTCGTAGGGGTGTTAATAGCCCTACGATTTTGTTAAGTAATTTTGACCTGTGGCATTAGGGCTATGCAAAACACTTTATAAATTTCTCCATAGTGAATATTAGTGTAAATTAAAAGGGATAAAACCAAGAAAAGTAATTCTACGTAGAGAGGAAATAAAATTACACAAATGTTAGTCTCACCAGAGACATTGAAAATTTCATAAAATATAGAGGCTAGGAAGGAATATTAAATCAATGATTAAATCAAAATAATTTATAAACGAGCCATGCTTTGAAATATATTGACTAGGTAAGCTAAGCTAAGTGTATAGCATTTTTGCTGGCTAAAATTATTCTGAATCTCACAGAATGCTGAGTACCTAGACTAGGGTACTGTGCCAATTGTGGCACTTTTATGACAAGCCTAAGTGCTTAAAGGGACATATCTTTGAAAATCACATATGCTCTTATAGTAGTTCTTAGTGAAGTACTAACTTATAAGGCCAGAATTGCTGATGGATAGGGCTCTGCCTAAGCAAAGCATATAGGGGGGGTAGATGCCTAAAGGTGATGATGAAGAGGAAAGGAAACTAGAAAAGAGAAGATATAGAAGCACAGAAATAGAAACAGTTACAAATAGATGGAGAAGGTCAGAATTCTCTATAAGAAGGTGGCGCTGTGCTAGTCACTGGTGCAAAGAGAGACTATTGACTCTCTTAGGGTTTCTGAAAACCTCAACGCCTTTTTCCCTTCTTCCTTTGACCTCTCCGAGGTTGGTTTGAAGATGCCACAGGCGACCTTGAAAGACTCAAGTCATTTGAAGATGCCTGGTTGGCATCGGTTCTGGCTGCTGTGAAAACCGTGGCCCTAGCACTCATCCTCGTGCCTAACACTGCTTGGCTCAGTTCCTTGAGTTCTTTAGTCAAATAGGATTCGGTAGAGTCCTTACTCCGGGACTGATTAGCTGCTGACAAAGGGGGAGTGGAGGAGGTAAAAGTATTTGTTATGGGCTCACAAGTAGGGTTGACTGACTCTGGGGTGGTTTGGGTGTCCTTGAGGATTCCTATTGGAATTGCTCCTCCTCAACTGCCGACATTGGTAGTGGTGCCAAGCCAGAAGAGGAAAAGCAACCTGCACTGAGAGCTCCGGGAGGGAGACTCGAGTCTTGCCTTGGCACTGGCACTGAGGCTGTTCCTGGTGTAGTGAAAAGATTCAAACATGGCTCTACGTCCATGATGGATAGAGCATGGCACTGCCTGGTACCTTCTAGTGGCACTGGCTGTGCAGAGGTAGTTCTTCGAGAACTGTAGAATTTGTCTGGAACTATGTAAGGTTTGGGGCCCTGAGACTGTAAAAAGGTAAGAGGAGACTTAAAATCTTGTGCTAGTAAGACGTCATAACCGCCTGGAATATAGGTAGATACTGCCATAGTACATATCTTAGAATGGTGAGGTCATGTGACTCTCAATCAGACAGTAGGCAAGACCGTTTTAACATGGTTGAGGCTCTCCATTGTGATGAATTGGTGCCTATCAACCCAAGCTCCATAAGGAATTTTATCCTCTTGAATCATGGATATCTGCGTACCAGTGTCATCAAAGGTTCTGACCTAGTGGGCAGGATAGCAACCTCTGCGAGGTGCAGCAAATATAGAGCCCTGAGCTGGAGGGACTAGAGCTGAAGTGTTCATCACTGCCATTGCAATGGCAGTAACTGCAGCTTTCTTGGGGAATCCCGACCAGGTAGTGGTGTGCCCATGAACTTTGCACGAGTTGCAGAAACTCTTGCTGAAATCATGCTTGGTCCTGTTGTTTCGGTTCCAATGCCTGTTACTCTTATTGCGTCAGGAGCCCCATTCTGAGGAGTAGCGGGAGCTTGCTGAGGAGGATTCACTTTTGAGAGGCACTGCTCCGTGGAGTGCTCTTGTTTATTGCAATGCTCATAGGCAGGCCTCTGTGGAGGGATATTGGGACACTGGGTAGGCTAAGAGGTGGTAGCAGGAGGGAGAGGGAGAGCATGTTAAATCTTCTTCTTTAGAGAACTCTGCACCAGATGGCAGGTGTCATAGGCATCCGCCCATCTACAGCACTCTAAAATGGTTTTAGGGGCCTTGTCCACCAAGTGGATGGTAAGATCATGGGGAGTGTAGGACAGGAATTCCTCCAGTTGGAAGAGTTCTAAGACCTCATCAACAGATGTTGCATTGGAAGCCTTTGTCCACCTCTGCAGTGCTGGTGTCTTCTTGGCTACCCACTCTGTCCATGTTTGGTTAGCTTCCTTGGGAATGCTCCTCCACTTCTGCCTCCACTGGCCTGGGATCAGCTCATAATCCCCAAGGATTGCCTCTTGGACTGGGAACGAGGTCTTGTTGCTCACTGAGGGGGAGGACCTTGAATGCTGCAGCACATCTTTTGCCAGTGAGATACTTGCTAAGGAGGAGGGCCACTTCCTGAGGGGTAGGATGGAAGTTCCCGAACACCTGCTCGACACAATCGAGCCAGGTGTCGGGCTTGCTGTTGTCCCAAATTCTAATCAGGGTACCCATTCTGTGAAGGCGAGAATGTGAAGGAGGCGGTACAGGGGGCGCACTCAGGGTGCCAGAGTGGCACCCTGGGTTGCCAAAGCAAGTTGATATGCGCTTTCTTTCTCCCTTTTGGCTGCTTGGACTGTTCTCGCTGCAGCTTCTCTTTCTCTCTTAGCTGCTTCTCTTTTTTCTTGCGCTCTCTCATGGTCTTTCCTTTCTTTCTCCTTTTTGGTTGCCTGGAATGCTCTCTCAACAGCTTCCCTTTTCTCTTGTTCTTCTCTCTCAACTTCTCTTTTCTCTTATGCTCTCCCTTGGGCTGCTTCTTTCATCTTATTGTTCACCAGATTTACTAGTTTTGTGCTCTCCAGCCCCATTGCTTTTCTGGCTTCAGTAAAGGTCTTAACCTCATCCGGTGCTGAGTGGCTGGCCATTTCCTCAGGTGTATAACGCTAGTACCACTAGCTCTGGAAATAATATGAGAGATGACAGTCACAAAACTGCAAATATCACCGCAAGTATGATGAATAACTCAACGTTATACCAGTGAAACAACAAGGATCCCTATAGCTGGAATATGTGCAGAAGTAGATGAGATGACAGCAGGTGATATAGAAATAATATTCAAACAAATTGTAAATGCCTCACATAAGTGACATGGGAATGGTTGTCTATAGACTGTGAATAAAATTCACTCAGGTGAGGAATAACTCATGCAGATGACGTGGAAATACCTGTTGAACAAATTGTAAATGGCCTCACGCGAGTGTAGAAACTCATGCGAATGGAGAAGGGGGGCGGTGGGCGGGGTCGTTAAATAACAGTTGGATCCTGGCGAATAACAACTCAATTAAGCTGTAAATGAATGCTACGTAAGAGCAGAAAACCTCAACGCCGATACCTGGTTAAATCGCAGCTGGATCTGTAAAGACCAGTTTCACTGGGTTTTAAACAAATGCTACAAAATTGCCGAAAACGCAATGCAAATTGATGAAGTAAATTGCAGTTCATAAATAAAACATATATGGGATTTTACTGTTTCGAGGACGAGACAAAATGGAAAAAAAAAAAATTTTTAGCAACGCAAATCCTTGGTCTCATCTTAACTTTCAATTAGTCTGCCTTAATGCTTTGAATACCTTATTGTGTTTTGTTACATCTAGCTTCAGAAACAATAGCGATTAAGGGAAGACGGAAAGGGCCAAACAACTAAAAATTCACTAACCAGCTTGGGGGGAGATCGGGCTCGCAAGTGACCATAAACAACAC
>NC_061100.1:55511982-55516982 GCF_015104395.2 Macrobrachium nipponense
TTATTAGCAAATAATATAAACAAAAATCTAAAATTTGCAGTGTTTTTCTAGCTTAATTTATAATACAGTCTGACTGTGGTTGTGTAAAATGGTTACGAAAAGCCTATCTAGGCTAGGCCTAGCTTATTTTTTTAAATAAAACTTTTCACATCTTTTTAACCAGGACCGAACCCAAAGACTTTTTTTTTAATTCTAAGCAGCATCATTAAACACATGCAAGCACGACCCACTAATTGCTTTGTGTTAGAAAGCATAGTTGTTTTATCATTCCAGGAAGTCACAGCTCAGATGATTTGTTTATGTTTTGACGACGACAACCACGGTATGAAGAAGAACGTGTGTGACAACCAAAGTACGGAATGACGTCGATTTCTTTGGGAAGTCGACGATAAACTCAGAAAAAGTCGACGGAAATTTCGCTTGTGTGACAGCCACTTTAGGCCCCTTGAAACCGTTCATCTTCACTTATTTGAATACGCTAGGGATATCACTAATTAAAGTTCAGCAGAAACCAGTAGGGAGTGTGATAAGTCATATTTCAATTTCATTGGTAAATCTCTCTCGGAAAGATTAACGCAACATATCAGTTAGATATGGACAACATAGTTCAGCAATTTTCCATCATATAAATAACACGAACCATACCACGGATTGGGACTCCTCCCGAATTTTATACAAGAGTAGCTGTCGATACAAATGTCTAATGGTTGAATCTTCACTAATAAAGCAACAAGATATTAGGATCAGCCTTTCCAACGAATCTCGGGATCAGATCAGATAGATAACATCTTCTTCAAGGCAACGATGAAGCAGATTAAGGCAATTAACAGAACCTAAGATGGCTCAGTGACATTCCTAAACATCACCTAAGGGCATATCTCTTGCTATATGTTTCACTAATTGTACTCCTTCTGTCATTCACTGCTTGATAAGGATGGGAGTGTTTTAATGGATCTTTTATTTTTTACTTGAGATACACATACACACAAACAAACACACACACGCATTCACACACACCCATATATATATATATATATATATATTATATTATATATTATATATATATATATCATATATATATATTATATATTATATATTATAAACAAACACATTTCACCCATATATATATATATATATATATGGGTGTGTGTGTGTGTGTGTGTGTGTAATGTGAGTTTTGTAATGCAATTATGTTTTTGGTAATACAATTAATTCCCCTTAGAAACTATGTATAATTTTGTGAAATGTATATTTTTGTGTTCAGATTCCCTTATTTAAAGATAACATGTTTGAGTAGTGTAAAATTTCATTTTCTAAACATACGTAGGGCAGAGAGAGAAAAAAGTAGTATAAAAGGCGCAAAGAGAGACTGCTTTGTTCGAGCAGAAGTTGCAATTACCCAACCCCTTGAAAATAGATGAGTTAAGCTAATTTTTTATCGTCTACTCACTTCGTTCAGAACGCAGCCAAATGCCCCATACTCGATTCCATCAGATGACATTATATGTTTTCGTCTTGATCTAGTTACTCAACCAAGGGGCCCCATTCACACTGATATGCATATTTACGCATATAGAACTATTCATTCAGCTCTGAGACCTTGTAAGTTTGGGAGGCCTGCGTCTCTCTCTCTCTCTCTCTCTCTCTCTCTCTCTCTCTCTCTTTCTCTCTACTGCCGGTGCACATAACGTAACTCATGTATTTGTATAAATTGGTCGCTCAATATTACTAGTTCGTGTAATTTCTTAGTAACATGTGTGTTGTTTGTGGAATCTGACCATTGTGTTATTATTATTCTCTCTGTGAAGGCACTCACGAAAGTGTTGAAGTTTGTAACCGGCCTTTCCTTTTGAGTGAGAAGTTGCAACTAGTTTGAAGGTAATTTACAAATATTTTTGAAGTGCACTTCGAGGCTTTTGTTTTACAGTGTTTGGATAAAATTATTATCTGTTTATGCATTTTGTTTTGTTCTTTGATATGTCCATTTTATATGCTTAATGTTTGTACTGTCAATGCTTTTATTGCTTTTCATATTATCGTATTTTTGTATTCTCTTCATTTTGTTTAATTAGATTGAATAATTTTTGATTGTATAAAGGTTTTAATCTTACACTTGTGCATTAATTTGCATTTAATTAAGTTTCTTTTCAAATATAATTATTGCTTTATTAATTGAATTAATTATTAATGTTTCTTGATAAACTTAGATTTAATTTTGTTTAATAATTAATTCAAGAAACAATTAAACTTTTGTTTTCAAGTAATAACAATTTCCCTGAGATTGTGAATTTCTCATATAAATTTTGAATTTAGAAATAGATTTTTGTATTTAAAATGTTTAAGAGTGAGTGTAGCATTTACCATCAGTATTATATTTTATTTTCGTTTAGGTAATACTATAGAGTGGTAATTGTGCTGTTTTTCTCAAGTGAAGTAGAACCAGGGAAATACTTAGCTTTAAGATTGTTGAAGGAGTGATGCCCTTTAATCAAGATTACCTCACATCTATTTTTATGAACTTAGACTGATTGTTTTCTTGATTGTTAAGTTCTATTTGTGATGAAGGGTCAGGTGTCTGACTGTAGTGAGGTAACTTGTAACCAGTACTTGATCAAACTGTGCCCCAAGTATAAAAGGTGTCCCAGACCCAGGATTAAAAGAGTCTCTTGCTCTAACAAGTACAAATGGTAAGTGTAGTAACCAGATGCTTGGCACTTTGGGTTAACAAGTATTAATGGTGTCCAGACCCAGACCTTTGGCCACTTGTCTCCAAGTATTCACGGTGCCCAGACCCAGATACTCTTTGCCACTTCGTCAGAATATATATATACATATATATATATATATATATATATATATATATATATATATATATATATATATATATATATAATTATATATATATATATATATATATAATATATATATATATATATATATATATATATATATATATATATATATATATATATATATATATATATATAAATATATATATATATATATATATTATATATATATATATATATATATATATATATATATATATATATATATATATATGAATTCCACAGAAAATGATAGTCAGAAATCCAAGCGCTTTCGTCTTTACTAAGACATTGTCAAGGAGCGAATGAAATACAATTGGAGAGAAAGGTCTCAGGTACACAACAAGATCAAGAATACCAGATGGTTAATTGTCAGAAGGGTAAAAATTAAAATCTATAATCCAGGATTATCGGATATCACACATCACAAACCTAAACAGATTTAACCCTAACCGAAATTACAAAGCATCTTTACAGTCCAAAATATGTAAAAACTGAATATATTAATTCTGTTGCTTATATTTATCTACAACTTTTTTCGCTATGAAAGCAACAAGTTTAAATAAACCAAGACTTAAATTTAGAACATTTCTATTATTTGACTTGACGAAATAAGATTCAATGACAATGTAAAGCTGCGGGAAGTGCATTGAAACATCATCTGCCATTAGACATGCATACACCTGACAATTGGAGCAGGATAAAAAGTGCCCTCAGCATCACTGGGGGCTATTATAAAGGGACACTTGTTCGAGATTTATGACCACGCGCCTCGTCACCGAAGTTTTATAAAAAAATAAGTAAGGATGCAGTCGCAAAGCTTGGAAAAGAGAGAGAGAGAGAGAGAGTGGTACGGAGCTGAAAGAATACTTCAAGAGGTTGATTGCTACATACAAAGCCATCGAACGTGTGAGAATACACTTTTCATAGGAAGGTGCTAATGGAAAGCTGCGAGAAGAGCATTGAGAGATAACGACACCTGTCCCCACCAAGTTCCCACGGTGCTCGTTGCAGTGGAGGGGAGGGGGGCCTTGTTTTTAGAAAAAAGCATTGTTTGGGTTATACCTGAATATCCTCAGTTGACTTCCAGACTTCGTCCCACTCAGACACGCCCTTGATGCTGCTGACTTACCCTTCCCTACTCCCCTCTCCAATGCCTTAAAACCCCCTCCCTTCCCTTTCTTTACCTATTCCTCCTCCTCCCATCATCATCATCCACTTATTCCACCCTCTTATTTTTTTCTACTTCCTCCATTCACACACTCTAATAAAAATATGTATATTTCTCTCGTGTTGGGTTTATTATCCTTAGATGTTCCTAACATCTCTAGACTATGCAATGTTTCTACCAGATGGTAAAAACACACAACCTGTGTAGCGATGGTAAGGACCATCGCCTCCTTCCATCGGGTCCCTCTCTCCCACAGGGTGGAGGGACCCCTCAGTATTCTAAAGCAATGATATTTACAACCCGATGCTCGATGCGTGTGGCCATTTTTGTACTACTTATAATTTATATATATATATATATATTATATAATATATATATATATATATATTAATATATATATATATAGATATATATATATATAGATATATCCACTGAGATCCCTTGTCCGCGCACCTGTACGAACATTAAGTGTCCCGACTCCCTGTTCCTGTGATTTGATCATCCTTGGTCGGCCCAACGCCAACAACTACATCGGACTCCAGCAGACGAGAGGATGAGCAAAAATCAGATAAAATTTTCTCTTCCTACATCTTGTAAGTAAAATTCCACTGGTTTAATTTGTATACTAGACATAATCACTAGGGTCTTGTAGAGCTTAGAGGAGTTAAATCTCTTAAAATGAATTCCTGAAATGTTTGGTGAAGTGGCTTGTGTAATATCGTGGACATTGGGACTGAACATGTATGTTTTAAAGCTATTTATTTTTCAAAAATTCCACCTTCATCATGCTAGAAGATGATTCTTTCGTCAGATTTAACAGTGCCTTGACTAAAGGTGTTAATGTTATTCAAGTGAAGTGATAATCGTGTTAAAAAATATATATTAACAACTGAAACGGAGCTTTTCGAGTCCAGACTCGGCAGGCTAGTCCAGTAATCTGCACTTCAGGTCTCAATGGCCACTATATGCACAATTTAATATGTTTTTTAATTAGGCTTTAA
>NC_061100.1:55521982-55524482 GCF_015104395.2 Macrobrachium nipponense
CATTTTCTATAATGTTTTTTATATTCATGCGTAGTTTATCTGTGTGGATGAAGGGAATTGATGCGTACATATTAAGTTTAGGTACGTTGAAACTAGCGGGGGGTGGAGATACGTAATTAGAAACCATTTTATTAATAATATTAAGAACAAATTGCTTTGGGTAGGAATTAGCTGTAAAAAATTTCAGTAAGTACTCAATTTCATTATGGAAAGCAGACACCAGTCAGACGTTATTTAAATGCTCTGTGTACCAACGTAATGACAGAGTTAGCTTTAAAGCCATAAAAAAACACGAACTGTAAAAATTAATTCCCAATCCAGTAAAAGTACTCTTGCGATATACACTAGTATTAAAACGTTGTTCACTCCTAGTAATTTTTTACATCCAGAAGGCTATTGAATTGTTGTTTTCAGTTTCTATGGTAAATTTCACGTTTGGATGAACAGTGTTGATATAATCAAGAAACTCGTAACATTGCCAAACTGTGTTAAACAGGGTAAAAGTATCATCAACGTACCTTCTATAAAATGCTGGTTTAAAATTATCAGGGCAACTATTTAAAAAATTTTCTTCAAGATGACTCATAAAAAAGTTAGCAAATAAAGGTCCTAACGGTGATCCCATAGCAACTCCCTCGACCTGCGAGTAAAGCTGTTTGTTAAAAACGAAAGCCGAATCTTGCACAGCAAGTTCGAGTAGTGTCTTAAAAAGGTGTCTGCTAAAACCGTGAAATTCTTCTATACCCTCATAAACTTTATTAAGAATAATGTCTATGGTTTCTGTAACTGGAACATTAGTGAACAACGATTCGATGCAAAACTAGTCATAATTAGTTCACCATCTTGTTGAATTATTGTTTGTTGAATTCAAAACCATTTTTTAAAACATATTGCGAGTTTGAGAAATCAGTTAGTAATTGAACTATAAATTTGGATATCTTAACGAAGGGCTGTTATAAGCTGACATGATAGGTCTTAAAGGTGTACCTTCCTTATGAATTTTTGGCAGCCATAGAGAATACTGAAAGAGGAGCCGGTAACTAGTAGTTCCTGGTAAACATTATCACTAATAATACCTTCTTGTTTAATTTTTCTTAGAAAAGCGGTTTATTTTATCCTCCCGTTTGTAAATATCTGCAAAGTTGGGTTTCCCCTATACATTTAAATTTGGTTTCATCAGTTAGTATTAGGTTCATTTTATTCAGATAATCACCTCTATTAAGAATTACCACGCCTTTTCCCTTATCAGGTTTACATATTTATTAAGTCTTTATTTTTACTCAGTTTTTTTAAGGATTTCCATATCTCTTTTCTAAAGAACGGGGCCCAATTTGTTTTTAGCTTTTTGTATACATCATGTAATGCCAAGGAGATTTTTTGTTGCAAGGAACTCATGTTTTACGTGTCCGAGGTTCTTAATTCTTTGGAACAATACCTCAAAAGGAAAAAAGAAATGTGGAAAGTTCGGTCTGTAAGATGGAATGCAAAAGTCAAGGCCAAAAGACAGTAAAAACAAAAAACTCTTCTCTCTTAGATAACACATAGTCTGACAAATTAAAAATACAAGAACAACGAACATTAAAATCAGGAGTAAAAATACCTAAAGCTTTCAGCTTTCTTTGGTGGCGTGTGTGTACATTATCAATGAATAAATTAACAGTTTTGGTAAATAGTTTTTTAAAAATAATCAGATCCAACATGGATAACAGTGGGAATAATTGTTCTCGAGTTTTCTTGCATTTCTCATGTAAATCGTCCAGGGCACGTTGCTTGGTATGGATCTCTCTTGACAGCAATTCGTCCAAGGCATCACGGTAAAATGTGGTGTGGTACAGCGAAGACTTGTAAAGCTTGAAGCGAACGAACTTCGGATATATACATTTCTTTTTTCCTTTTGAGGTATTGTTCCAAAGAATTAAGAACCTCGGACACGTAAACATGAGTTCCTTGCAACAAAAAAATCTCCTTGGCATTACATACATGATATATACAAAAAAGCTAAAATCAAATTGGGCCCCGTTCTTTAGAAAAGAAGATATGGAAATCCTTAAAAAACTGAGTAAAAATAAAGACTTAATAATATGTAAACCTGATAAGGGAAAAGGCGTGGTAATTCTTAATAGAGGTGATTATCTGAATAAAATGAACCTAATACTAACTGATGAAACCAAATTTAAATGTATAGGGGGAAACCCGGGGACCCAACTTTGCAGATATTTACAAACGGGAGGATAAATAAACCGCTTTCTAAGAAAAATTAAACACGAAGGTATTATTAGTGATAATGTTTACCAGGAACTACTAGTTACCGGCTCCTCTTTCAGTATTCTCTATGGCTTGCCAAAAATTCATAAGGAAGGTACACCTTTAAGACTATCATGTCAGCTTATAACAGCCCTTCGTTTAAGATATCCAAATTTATAGTTCAATTACTAACTGATTTCTCAAACTCGCAATATGTTTTAAAAAATGGTTTTGAATTTCAACAAACAATAATTCA
>NC_061100.1:55531982-55536982 GCF_015104395.2 Macrobrachium nipponense
CATGAGAATTAGTAACCTCCCCTCCCCAAACAAAACAGGGGTACAATTTAAGAGGTTTACAAAAAGATTAAGTCCAACTGCTCAGGAACAGGGACAAGGTAATTAAATAATTATACAGCGGGGCAACTGACACATTCAAATTTTTGGTAAACAATAAAAACCTTTTTTGCAAGATAGACTTATTCACAAAACATATATTAAACATACATATACATAGAAAATATCTATAAGGCAATTAATTTATATTTAAGTCTGTGATTCTATCTTTGACGTCATTCTTAAACATGTTACTTATATAAGGATCTAAATAAAACAGGCCACGACTTACATTAAAATTACAATGAGAAATAAGTTGTATAATGGCAGATTCCAGAAGATTTCGTGATAAGACATCTTTCGGTCTTGTAATTACTGAACTCCCGATACAATTTATCTGGTGGCCATTTTCACTTAAATGAATGAATATTGTATTGATTATTTACCCAGTTTTGATGAAATATGCATGCTGTTTAATTCTTGCTTCTAAGCCCTTGCTAGAATGACCAATATAAAGGGAGGGGCAGTCCATACATGGAATTTTATATATTATGTTGATGCTTTCCCTGGGGCCATTTTTTATTAGCATTCTTTTTAGTGTGTTATTATAGGAAAAAACGAGGTTGACCATAAGATTTTAACAATAATTTTATGATTTCAAAACCGTTAAAATAAGGCAAGTTGAGAATGTAAAACTTTTTGTGGGCTTTAATATAGCAAATATTTAATTTATGTGAAGGAAAACATAAATCTATCCCTATTTTTTTAATCCAAATATTAGGGACTGACAATGCGCAATGCTCGTAAAAACGTAGAAGAAAAAATTGACATTTTGATATTCAGACGGTGGCTTGAATGAAAATGGACATAAATTATGTTGCTGGTTGGTTTCTTATGAATACTGAATTTACATTGAAATGGTTTAATATTTATCAAAACATCTAAGAAAGGTACCATCAATTAAGTTTACTTCAGAACAGGAAAAAGACAATGTAGAATCTACTGGTCATTTTTACCAGATACATATAAAATTGCAATAGCCACAATGACCTCTTAACTTTTTAAATTCTTTGCTCATTTTTGGATACGCTGGTCATTACAAAACCTTGAGCTCCTACTTCAAAGAAATTTGAAGAAACCATGATGTCCGGTAGCGGGAAACGAACCCGCAATACCATAATCACGACGAGGTGACCTTGCCGACCTGACCACAAAAAGGATAAAAGTCTATTCACTCTCGTACATACATATACCTGTCGTTTTCAGATATATAATCATTAGAGCTGGAATAAACCCATCCTCACCATCATAGTCAAGTGGGCATCATTTCTATTGCAATAAAAGATCTCTCTGATCCGTAAGCACCACGCTCGGGTCATCGCCACAAGCTATGCGCAGCACACTTTTCTGGCATAAAAGAGCAAGCCGACAAAAGCCGTCAGTAATCTGTTCCTGTACGTCAAAGGCTCTGCATGTCTGAGCATAGGGCGTTATGCGTCTGAAGCATACAGCCACATGCCATTCCAGGCACTCATTTCCTACACCTGGAGAGCATTGACCTTAACTATTTTGGGACGACGTCTGGCTCAAAGGTCATACTGACAGCTTCTGTTGTCTTAACCATTTTATGGCAGAAAATCGTGCTTCGGTTGTAGCTTGCAGCGATGACCCGAGCTTGGTGATTGCAGATTAGAGAGATCTTTCGCTAGAAATGTGAAAGTTCAAAAGGGCTTAATTAGGTCTGGGTTTGTCTAAGAGAAAGAAGTCGTTATATTTCCCAGGTATTTTCACTGATGTCTCATAAGTAGGGGAAAGCTGAACACACCTTGAAAATCCTGTCGTTCCCTACACTGTGGCTATACCTAATCCCTCGTCTCTAATAGAAAATTGTCTGAATTACATTAGTAACTAAGAGTTACAGCAGCGTACATTCCAAAAAATACATATATTGATTATTTCCGAGTTAGAGTGAGTTGGATATTAAACAGAATTTGTATATATACATACATACACCATACATACACACACACAAACACACACACACACACACGCACACACACACACACACACACACACATATATATATATATATATATATATATATATATATATATATATATATATAGATTATAGATATATATATATATATATATATATATATATATATATATATATATATATATATATGTGTGTGTGTGTGTGTGTGTGTGTGTGTGTGTGTGTGTGTGTGTGTCATTAATTATGACAGTCATAATTGTTTAATAGTTACTTTTTCAAAATTTTTCTCACTTTCTTCTGCTCCTGAGGTAACTGATAAAGGAAATCATTAAGATTCATATTAATGGTCGTTTTATTGAGTAGGATGTTCGTTTCTTCTACACACATTTTCCACTACAAATGAGAATATTCTTTCAGATTAAGAAACATATAGACACCGTTCTTTTCAATGATTACGTGTAAAAAATAAAGACGCTTAATGGCTAATATGCAATGCTCAGCAAGAATCGTTTCAAAATAGTCAATTTAAACACAAGTTTATCAATCTTTGCTATCATATCTAAAGACTAATATTTCAGCTGTATTGCCTGCTTGTATTGATGTAAATGATTTACTCTGATATGAATAACCAGGTATCATCAATCAAATTTACTTTAGAATTGAAAAAAGACAATAGCCTTCCTTTCTTAAATGTTTTAATACATAGAGAACCATTTAAATGTAAATTTTGTATCTATAGGAAACCAACCAACAACTTAACTTGTGTCCATTTTTATTCAGGCCACCATCTTATTATCAAAATATCACTTTTTCCTATGTTTATACTACCATTGCGCGCTGTCAGTAGCTATTATTTGGATGAAAGAGGTTAGATACATACGGAAAATAGGGTCAGATTTATGTTATCCTTTACTTATATTAGATATTTGCTATAATAAAACACACAAAAATTTTTATGATTTAAGTAACACAGAGAAAGAACATTCTTAGCTAGCTTTATTTTAGCGGTTTTGAAACCATAAAATCATTGATAAAATCTTTTAAGGTCAACCTCGCTTTTTTATATATATATAATAACACTAAAATGAATGCTAATAAGAAATGGCCCCCAGGAAAGCAACAACATATGTAAAATTCCACATTTGGATTGCCCCTCGTTTTGTATCGGCCAGTCTAGGAAGGATTTAGAATTAAGAATTAAACAGCATAAGTATTCTGTCAAAACTAGCAAACATCTAATGCAATATTTATTCATTTAAGTAAAATCAACCACAGAATAAACTGGGACAACAGTTCAGTAATTGCAAGATCAAAAGATGTCTTGTCACGAAGTCTTTTAGAATCTGCTATTTTACAACTTACTTCCAATTGTAATTTTGATATTAGCTATGGCTTGTATTAGCTTGACGCTTACTTAAGTAAGGTGTTTAAGAATGATCTTAAAGATAAAATCACCGACTTAATTACAAATTAGTTACCTTATAGAAACTTTCTCTGTATATGTGTGTTTGATATATTGTTTTGTGAATAATTTTGCTTTTTTAGCAAAATGAAATTTTCTTTGTGGTCAGTTACCACCCTGTAAATCTTAATTGTTCTGCCCCTACTTTTGAGGCATTTAGACTTAACCTTTTGTAAACCTCTTAAATTGTACCCTATTTTGGGAAGGTTAATAATACTTATGATGCGTTGGATTCTAGGTACATATTTTCCTTTATAATCCCTATCTGTCATTTATATGACCTTTTGTTGTAAACTTCCCTCCATATAATTGTCAGTCTACTGAGTAAAGGACGTTGAGTCGAAAGGCCTTGAAGTGCTGTTTAATATCTAATTTGTTCTGCCTAGGAAATAATCTATATATGAATTTTTAGGAATGCACACCACTGTACCTCTTAGTATTAACGATTCAGAAAATTTTTCATTGGACTGGAGGGATCAGGTATAGCCACAGTGTAGGGAGCGACAGGATTTTTAAGATGATCTGCTTTCCCCTACCTAATGAGACATCAGGGAAAACACCTGGGAAAGATAATGACCTTTCCCTCTTAGGAAAGCCCAAACCTAATTACTCTATTTTGAACTTTCACATTTCTGGCGAAAGATCTCTCTAATCCGCAAGACGACAGAAGCCGTCAGCAGTCTATTCCTGTGTGCCGAAGACTCTGCCCGTCTGAAGTATAGAGCCATGCGGCAGGATAGGTGTTCATTTCATACACTTGGGGAGCTTTGACCTTCGAGCCAGAAGTCATTCCAATAACAATGTATTTATCAGTGCCAGTGTGTGTCCTTCTTTAGAAGTGTATAGAGTAATGCCATTCCTGTGTTAGAAGTGATTATTGTGATGCAATCCATTTTACGTGTATTAATTCGTTTAAGAGAGATATATTGTTATAAGTCTGAGCTGAAATTCCACTTCCAGGAGTGGAGTCAGTGTCATTTGTCAAGTAAAAGTTTTCCCTATGTTTCCTGATTTGCAAAGAGAAGTTTGCCCTACTGAGCTGACGTAATTGTATTATTGATTGAACTTTAAAGAACTCTTATGTACACCTTGGAATAACTTAATGTAGTAATTTCCAATTCAGTGATAAGATTGTACATTCACATTTCAGTGAGATTGGTCACCTTTGATTTACCATTGTGCTTGTGAATAAAATAAGCTGATTTCTTGCTCTGTGACCTACTAATTATTATTTGTTCCTTTTTTCTATTGTTACCGTATTTCAAGGGTTTTATTGCAAGATCCTTTTAATCACGGTAAAGTAAACTCCATTGCAGCCCTATTAGATATTAAACAACATTTGTATCTTAATGCTTGTACTATATAAATCACAGTGATGTGATACAAATTCATTTACATATGCACATATCTGTATATATGGATTTTTGTCATACACCGTAGCATTTATATATACAGACGTACTTCAAGCTTACGATTTTTACAACTGAGGTACCAATCTGTCAAG
>NC_061100.1:55541982-55586982 GCF_015104395.2 Macrobrachium nipponense
CACGTTTTTTACATGAACCGCCCATTTGGCGTTTTAATAGCTAATTTGAGTACAGAAGAAAAGTCTGTAATTAAAAGAATAGAGAAACTGCTATACAAAATAAACATGGCTGATAGGACCATTATTTTCAATAGAAATAATAAGAATAATAATATTGATAGCAATAATAATAAGATGATAATAATAGTAAAAGGAAGTTATAATATAAAAATAGTAAAAAATTATAGTACTATGAGCTGAACCGAGACCTTTCAATTTGGGCGCCAGAGGTCACACGCTCTGCAGGGAGATCGCCACTCCAGTGATTGACGCTCGATGGTTTGATTTCAGCTTCGATTCCCATGGAAACAGAGGAAATTCTTTTCTTTTGAAATATTGTGTATGTCAGCACCCTCGAACATTACCCGTACTGGTGCAAGAGCTCTTCCGCCGGAAGTCTGCTTGTGGGTGTGGGAACGAAGAGATTCGTTTGTACTATGTTCGTTCCCAATTGGAGAGGCGAATGAGTTGGAGATTATCAGTTTGATTACAGGTGAATAATTAGGACACGAGCTGTCATTTGTGTAAAACGTGTTTTTTTTATGCACAAGTGGACATTATATTTTTGTGTCTAATGTGTTATTTTTGTTATATCATTCAAATTCTGATATTCCATATTATAATAATTTTATTTAATGTGCTTTAGGTCGTAATGGCCAGGGAAATTGTCCCATATTTTTGTGCTAAGTTTTCAAAATATTTTTCTCTTTGTTCTACAAATGTCTCGTTAAAAGGTAACAAATCAAGAAAAATTTTAACAGACACGTTACCTTCGGTCATTACAGACAATTCTAACTTTTTTTATGGTAGACCTGTTGATTAAAACTATATTTTTGTATTCAAGAGTTTCTTTCAAGAATCTAAGTAAGTTTTGGGTATGGATGAGTTTCGCTTACTCGGGGAGTAGGACTAAAAACTACTTTTCTTTTTAGCTTGGAAGAAGGTGTAAAATAAACACACACACACACACACACACACACACACACACACACACACACTTAACATTATTGACCCATGTAACAAATATATCAGCAAAATTCAACATTTTTATTTCTGCATTGAGTACATATTGCATTTAGTAAATGCTGCATAAATCATTTGACAGTCATGAAGGTCAGCTGGGAAAACACGTTTTAAAAAGTACAGGGTTCCCTATAATTTCCTACTATGGTCTTCCTGAGAGCTTCGAGCACTTTCCTGTTTGCTCGTTCACATAACCCATTTGTTTCATGTTTGTATGGAATAATTGTTACTTTCTGTAACAATTATTCCATATCTGCAGATGATTCCATTGAAAAATGCTACACCCACTTCATCACTTGTTTTGTTCTTAAGTGGAAACGTTTCCGCTGCTCTTCTCAGTACATCTATTACTACCAATAAATACTTGTGGCCATACTCCGATTCACAAAAATTTCAGAAGATATCCATGTGTACCCTCTGAAAAGGTCTACTTGGTATTGGATATGACCCTAATTTGCAAGAGGTTATCTTGTGGGTTTGGAAGTGTTACACACTGTGCACTTTTTCACAAAATTTTCCACATCTGTCCACATATTCTTCCAAATATACTTATTACGCATCTCATTGTGTGTCTTTTCTACCCCCAAATATGGACTACCAAACTTACAATGTACTATATCTAAGACCATTGGAATTAAGACTTTCGGAATCAAGATCCGTGTCGTGTCTCCTTTACTTTCACTTGTCCTTAATTTATATCTAATTTTCATGAGCAACAGATCACCCTCTAATTTTAAACCTGAAAAAAGTAACTTATAACCTTTCCTGACTAATTCACCTCTGAGGAACCCTTTTGCGTCCCTCATTTTGCCTTTGCTCTAATAGACTGGTATCCCACTGTATAGATTCACTAGTAACCTCCCCAGCTTGAAATCACATTTACTAAGTACATCTGCTATCACGTTGTGTCTGCCCTCTATGTATTTGAGCTTTGCATCAAAATCTTTGATGGTTAGGAACCATTGAACATTTTTGGATGACAAATCTGGCTTATTGAAAAGATCCAATAATGGCTAGTAGTTTGTAAGAACTTCCATTTTATTCTCTAATAGCAACATTTTAAAATGAACCAAGGCTTTCTTATCTATGGTAGCCATTAATCTTTCATTGCATCCCTTTGTCTTAAATTCCCTGCTATAATAGCCTATTGGATGGTATTTTCCCTCAAATCTTTGCATAAGGCAAGCACCTATACCCTCTTCACTGGCATCAGTTACTAGTGTGAAAGGTTCGCTGAAATCCAGAAATTTCAGAACTGGGGGATTCATTAATGCGTCCTTAACTTTTTGAAAAGCTACTTGTTGTGGTTCTCCCCAATAAAATTGAATATACTCTCGTAACACATCTGTTAAAGGAGCTGCTATGATAGAAAACCCTTTCATAAATCTTCAGAAGATCCCTGCCATCCCCAGGAATGACCTATTTGCTTCTTTGTCTTAGGGACAGGAAAATCTTCAATTGCTTTGACTTTATCGTCTTTTACGCTAACTCGCTCTTTAGATATGACATGACGTGAAAATACTATTTGCTTCTTCAAGAAGTCATACTTAGCTAACTTGATTTTCAACACCGCTAGCCTAAGTCTCCTAAGAACTTCCTTAAGCACTTCCATGTGATGCTCAATCAAGTCTGTTGCAATCAATATATCATCCATGTATGCAAAGATATTTTTGCC
Source organism: Macrobrachium nipponense (assembly GCF_015104395.2). Classification (NCBI taxonomy): domain Eukaryota; kingdom Metazoa; phylum Arthropoda; class Malacostraca; order Decapoda; family Palaemonidae; genus Macrobrachium; species Macrobrachium nipponense. The sequence goes on from NC_061100.1 coordinate 55,544,720, forward strand.
TAATAGCTTGTGCTTAACTGTGTTCACTAACATCTTAAAAGTCATAGGACTACTTGATAAACCAAAAGGTATCCGCATAAACTCAAAATACTCCTTGGTCAATGAGAATGCGGTTTGACTGAGGCTCTCTTCACTAAGAGGAACCTGCAAAATTTCAGTATATCGTCAATTGAAGAATATATTCTACGTCCCCCAATTTCTACAAAAAGATCTGGTATGCAAGCGACTGGATAACAGTCAGGAATTGTTTTTTCGTTAAGCCGGCGGAAATCTACGCGTACCAGGACAGAGCCGTTCTTCTTAGGCACTGCCAACAAGGGAAAGTTGTACAGGGACACACTAGATCTAATAATTCCTTCCTTTTCCCATTTACTGACCTCTTTCTCTACCTGTTCCCTGATTTTGTAGGGTATGCGGTATTTGGTTTAGTATAGGTTTAGTCCCCTCTTCTACATAGAATTAGCTTATGTTCTAACACTTTAGTCAGTCTTAACTTATGCTCTTTTAAAGCCACAATATCCCCAAATTCAGCAAAACTTCGCTTACAGCTTCTGTATGCTCCTTGTAGTTTGCATTAGCTAAGTGTTCCTTAAATATTTTCTTCCCTATTTGCATTTTCACCTCTGAAAATTCAGTTTTCTCCTCTACAATAGCCACTGAACCACTATCACTACTCCAATGTTGAAGATCTACTACATACGTATTCTTCTTACTGTATCATTACAATTCAACAATTCTATCCAACAATCCCCTGTATTTGATACCTTTGTTCACCGATATGGTTGTAAAGACACCTTTTAATTTCTCGCTACCCTCATTTATACATACCTCTTTGGGCATTTTCACTTCCCTCAGCTTGATTTTTACTATATTCCTTGTACTTGGATTTAAAATGACATCCTCTGATAAAACACCTTTATATTTGTAGTTATTACACATAGTACCCTCATGTTCCATATCCACATCAAAATCACCCTTATTTATATGATTATTCTCTATTCCATCTACCATGACCCCAATGTTAGTATTAGTATTATGCCCATAACACCATTTTTAATGCCACCAAAATTATCACCAGTATCCCCATTATAATCACCATTTTCACCATAATAATCTCAAATATCCCCATTAACACCGCTGTGATCACAAATCGCCATTAACACTGCCATGATCATAAATATCCTCATTAATACTGCCATGATCGCAAATATCTCCATTAACACTACCGTGATCACAAATATCATTACCACCAATGCCCCCCATATTAACCTCAGTATCCCCATTTACCTTATTTCCACGTATATCCACATATGGAACAAAAACACCTGGTATCCCAAACGTTATGCCACTAACACATGTATGGATCGATATCCCGTGTCTCCTACATGCAGGATGGCCCAGCAAAAGTCTGCTGCCCAACGCAACCCCTTTTATCACCAACAATGGGTCTATCAATACTCTATCACCCAGAGCGAACCCCAATTATATAAAGCCTAAGGTATTTAATCTATGGGCTTGCAAATCACACACCATCTCTGTTGAGGATTTCAAAGGATATTAGGAGAACAGACTGATATAAATTATCATCCATTAGGTTTATTGAAGGTCACATATCAATAAGAATTCAGATATTTATGTTTCCCACTAATCCATGAACAATTGGCCTGGGCTCTGGGGGCGTCCCCAGTTAGACTGCAATGGCATGTACAAATCATCTGTACTCTTTTCGTTGATTGGCTCTCCAAAGATTTTGCCGATCTGTTTGCCCTTTTGAGTATCCTGGTTGGGGAGCTTTCATATTATAGCGCCCAGATTTCTGAGGTGTGGGTCTTACATCACTCCGTTTTTGAGACGGACAAGACTGCCAAAAGTGATCTGCACTTTTGCATATTCCACAATATTTGATTCTACATATTTTCTTTGTTTGCCCTGATTTATTACAATTGAAACAACGCGAATGTTGCCCTCAATCCATAGATCCTCTCTTAAATTCCGCTTTTGCACACGAACGGGAGAAGGAAAATGTCAATCCCTTGTGTTGTATTTCTTGGACCTGTCCCATTAAAAAATATACTGTCCACCGTGGGACATTTGGACATGTTTTGAATTTGGGAATAAATTAGTTCCTCATCTGGTGTAGGTTCAGTCTTTTCATCAAAGCCATCTACAATGGCGTCCAGGACATTGTGTAAAAGCTGGGAAAAATGAATGAGTTTCTGAAGGTTGTTAAGTGAAATATTATTACTATTTACCCATGTGGAATTTTCAAATTTCTGTATCCATTTTCCCGCTGAGTCTTGTATAAACCCCTTAGGTCTCTCACTATATCTCAGTGTTCCTTTGTTCCGTAGGCTGCCTCAGAAATGCTTGTAATTAGGTCCATTACCAGCATTTTGTATATTGGAAGCTACGGCATCGATGTGCCTAATCACCCTTATTGAAATACAACAAAGCTTTTGCCTCTGTGAATGCCTCGGCATCACTTGTAATTCTCTTAGCCTCTAGGAAATTATTAACCCCTTCAATAAATACCTGCACTAGCTGGGACAGAACGCCATCACCAGTGACTCGAAAAGGGCTAACCTCTGCTACAACGTTTGTTACTTTATGCAACAAAATTTGACCCCCATTATTTGCATCCACCATTTTGTCTCCCTTAGTATTTAAGATAAGCCCTGACCTCAATAACATCATTAATGTTTATCCAGTTTCCCTCAAAAATCACCAACACAAAAGGAATAATGTATCAAATCTGTCTCATTGTGCAGCAATAGAAAATGAGAAGACAAGAGAAAGAAAAGAGAATGTAAGACAAACCTTCTATCTTGTTGACTTGCACTTTGACCTTAATTTGCTTGCTCACCATCAGCTACCACCGACCCACCCTTTGTATGCATCCACACACTCTCACATGCAAAAATGAAACACGGTCGCCAGTATATTCCTATACATGGCAATTTAAGAACAAATCACTAATGTTGTTTTTAATCCCGCAGAAAAAAATAAAATATGCTCATAAGAAAACTGTTAACACACCAAAAAAATTAAAGGGGATATTGAACACTTACGTCATCATTAAGGGATGGTATATTAAACACGTTGAAGTCAGCAACTCCTTCATTAGCATGCATATATTTACAGTCAAACGTGCAACCCATGATAATTACCGTAAAATAGCCCCACCACATTTGTTCACACTCTCTATACAACCTTACTGTATTAGGATGGTGACTCTTCAAACACCCGAATTCCACTGACTTCAACTTAAACCTTCGCCTTTTGTACTTCCTGCTCACTCTCTCTCCCACTTTCGCTACTTCCATTTTGATGCCGCTTAACCTCTTCCGAATACAACGAATCAACTAACTAGCCTTTTTTCCCTTAGACTTCTTTTCCTCAGCCCCCTACATATTCTTTTCCTCAGGTTTATCCTTATCCTGTATCTTCCCTTTCTTTTCGCTACTTATCACAACCAAATCACCTTCATCACTCGTACTCTCACCCATTCGCTCTTCCACTTTCTTTACCAATCCTGGCCCATCACAAGACCCAGTAGGCAACCTCCTACTGCTCCCTCTCCCATGAATATCTTCATCATCTGCACTGCATTCATTACCCCAAATTTTTCATCCATTTTCTCAACCATTCTTTCTTCCACTCCTTTCATCTCTTCTTTCATTTCCACTTTTGCACTCCTTAGCATTCCTCTCATCTCCTATAGCTCGCTCTTCAGCTCCTCACGCTCTACCCTCAACCTCTCATTCTCTACTTCCAATCGTCCTCTCACGTCTCTCTCCAACCTCAACTCCTCCTTCAACTTTTCTACCTCACTCAACCAATCCATCCTAAATTTTCTCACCACTCATACACACTAGGCCAAACGTCCTGCAGCTTCCACACCAGCAGTCCCTTTCTGGGCACCAAAAATTACTGTGGCAGAATCAAAGCTAAGCAAAAAAAAGAAAGCAAATATCCCTACAGTTAATTTATTTGTACCACTAACGAACTTTCCCTCTGCCACACTTTCCTCTTCACGTTACTAATTACATGCAGGACAATTGGATTACTGAACACAGAACACACAGGACACAAACATATGTACTCACCTCAGACTCCAGATACTCACGGCTAGGCGCTGTGCCCTCCTCTGGATATAGGCTAGTCAAAACACTACCACAGATGATTTTCACTACCTAAGACAAACAAGCACCAAAACCATACAACAACTCAAAAAACAACACCCCAATCACCATGCAAACAAATACCAACAGCTCGAAAACAACATGACAAATCATACGACAACTCCAGCCTAGTACAACAAACCATCACCTATAGTCGATTTTTTTAAACCTGGCAAACTTGCACTTAACTTGCACTTAGCTGCTTGTCGCTGATTGGATGAATGTCTGTTGTCCGAATCTGTCAGTTTTATTTTCACACTGTTTCAAAATTGTGATTATACGGCCATAGATTGAGATAAGAGCCAAATTATGTAATGTTATATAAATACCAGTTGTAATAAACTTAAGTTTTAAGAAGTTACATACCAAATTATTATATAATAGTTAACAGTTATGAAACAACACCCTCCGAAGCTGTAGACTTGAAATATGTTTCAAACGCATGAACTTTAATGTTTAGATTTCTAGCTAGATTTTTAGCGCAGTCGTGCCATTGGCGGTTTGGAAAAAAGCAAAACGTATTAATTGTACATTGCTGAAGGTTGTATAACCCCTAAGAACAAAATACTATCGTAGAAAATGTAAGCTTGCCGAAACATTTGGGGTGGAGGAGTTGAGAAAGAAACAGCCGGTGAGTTGTCGGCTGCACACACCGCCATCATCAATCAGCTTAGAATCGGCTATCGAGCAGTTGGCTCACTGTCGTCGATTTCACCTATTTCAGCCATGGCCACAAGAGACGATATGGAACAAAGCAGAGATGAAGGCACTTCAAGCACCAGGTATATACATGCTGCTGGCAGTAGGCTTACCAGTCAGTGCCGTAATATGATTATGAATGTTTTTCAATATTTCACTTCACAGGGCCTATAGCAAGACAATGAAAGAAATCATTAAGGTGACAGCAACAGCAACTCAAGTTTCAGAGAGAATTATCTATCACATCAAATCTGAGAGAATATAAGGGTTCTGCTCTTATTATTTATGAGGAGTCATGATTTACAAAATATAATATAATTAAGGCTTATCTAAAAATACGATGGACGCCAGATAAAGTAAAACCAACTGTAATAGGACATCATTGAAAATTTCTAGTTGAGGAACAGTCAATTTACTGTCATTTTATATAGAGAGTGGCACACCAGCCGGGAAATTGTATAAATAAATTCACTGTATGTAATTTACCTTTATACATATTCTAAAACATTAATGACATTCCGTGAGCAGTACTTTTGAAATGCAAAAAATGAACATCATGATATATAAACATCTTTATTATTTTATGAAGACAAGAACACCACAACCCGAATTTGAACCTTCCGCTGAGAGTACGTCTACTTTCTGTCAACCCCGAGGCTGTTCCTCCCACAACTCCCCCACCCCAAATTTTGTGACAAGCTTACATTTCTGCGATAGTATTTTGTTCTTAGGCGTTATACAACAGCAGCAATGTACAATAAATATGTTTTTTTTTTTCAAACAGCCAATGGCATGATTGCGCTAAAAATCTAGCTAGAAATTTAAACATTAAAGTTCATGCGGTTGAAACATATTTCAAGTCTACAGCTTCGGAGGGTGTTGTTTCATAACTGTTAACTATAATAATAATATGGTATGTAACTTCTTAAAACTTCAGTTTATTACAACTGGTATTTACATAACGTTACATAATTTGGCTCTTATCTCAATCTATGGCCGTATAATCACAATTCTAAAACAGTGTGAAAACAAAACTGACAGATTCGGACAACAGACATTCATCCACTCAGCGACAAGCAGCTAAGTGCAAGTTAAGTGCAAGTTTGCCAGGTTTAAAAAAATCGACTATACAACACTGTATTCAGCAAAACGCAAAATCAAGTACAACAAACCTCATAAGCTCAACAATCACCAGACAGACAAACACGCATAACAACCATACAACATCAATATCAACCAATAAAACACCAAATAACACTTGCAACTTCTGAATCTGACTGACCGTCTTTTCCGAGTTATCGACTCTGCACGACTCTTGTAACGGACGCTCGCTATTGATAAACTCGGCGATCGCTACAACAGGCAATACCCATATGCTTACGCCGCCAGCAAACCACTCCTTATTATCCCTCCACAAATTTTGCTCTCTCTCTCTCTCTCTCTCTCTCTCTCTCTCTCGCAACCCTCAAAGAAATTGTCAAATTTAAACTACCACTACCATCTAACTCCTCCATAATACGTGGGACTGGAAAAATGACAAAAAGGAATATATTTTTGAATATTTTCACACTACCACTGCTTTCGCCTCCTTTTTCTTATAACTGCTTAAAAGTTTGCATTATTAACCACAGTGTACAGTAAGTTTCTTAAAGACTACCTTTGAAAACTGGAAAAAATAACAAACGAATGAAGTAGGTTAGGAGCAAAAAAAAAAAAAAAAAAAAAAAAACTAAAAGCTATCCTTGATTCAATAGATCAATATTTCCCTATGATCTGTGCAAAAAAATCAATACTTGATATGGCTAAATATCTAGGAGAACGAGAGCTAAGATATTCAATAATATCACCTGTAGTGAACTGCCCGATGGAGAAAATAATCTATTTGTGAATGATATGTCAACGGAATTAACCAGCATTGGATATCATAAGTACTTGATAACTGAATGAGGGCAGATACATTTTACATACATTCAGTCATTAAGTACTTATGATATCCAATGCTGGTTAATTCCGTTAACATATCATTCATCACTACTATTTCGATATATGGCAAATGACCGAAATTGACTTTAAATGTCATTTGGCTATAATAGCGCACTCCCGTGTTGTAAGATTTCCAAGTATCAGTTTTTCTCTGTAATTGCTGAATATAGAAGATGTAAAGTTGCCTCACGATTAGCTGGAGGAAATTGTGCTTTGTTTGAGTAAAAACTAAAAGAACTCATTTTTACCTTCACAAATAGATTATTTTCTCCATCGGACAGTTCACTACAGGTGATATTATTGAATATCTTAGCTCTCGTTCTCCTAGATATTTAGCCATATCAAGTATTGATTTTTTTTACACGGATCATAGGGAAATATTGATCTATCGAATCAAGGATAGCTTTTTTTTTCTTGCTCCTAACCTACTTCATTCGTTTGTTATTTTTTCCTGTTTTCAAAGGTAGTCTTTAAGATATATATATGATATAATTATTATATAATATATATATATATATATATAATATATATATATATATATATATATATATATGTCTATTATTTATATTATATTATGATATATATATATATATTATATATATTATAATATATCTATATATCTATATATATTAATAATATATATAATATATTAATATAATATTATAGATATATATAAATAAGACATTATATATATATCTATATTTATATTATATATATATATATATATATATATATATATATAATATATATATATATATATATATATAAATATAGACATATATATATATATATATAATATTATAATATATATTATATATATATATATATATATATATCGAGCTACAAAGTCCTTTAATATCTAATTCGCTCTACCTCGGAATTAATATATTTTCATGTATGCTTAACCGAAGGGGAATTTTTTCTCCATAATAGATTTGCCTGGACCAGGGCGCAAACCTATGGATCCTTTCAAACCCAGGAACGTCAGTGAAGCATTACCTACTATAAAAACATAAAAACACAAAATGTAGAGAGAAAAGTACTATATTTCAGGTATATGAATGAGAAAAGTTTACAGAAAAGGTGGTATTTATACCAAGAGATCCGTCCACAAGTAAGCCAATTTAGGTCACCCCTGCTGATAATCTTCCTTTAATCTTCTTGAGCGTTGGTTGAATGAAAACTTCGTCGATGACATCTGAGACCCACCCGCCTTTTGAGATGTTCATTACCTGCTTCTCTTTTATTAAGGCCGATTCCATCATTTGACTCTTGTACCGGCAGTTGCTGCTATAAATTACACGTGACAAATTCCAGTTTATTCAATGGTTATGTTCATTTATATGGTTGAAAATAGCCGAGTTCTGTTGTCCATACCTAACTGACCGTTTGTGTTGTATTAATCTCTGGGGAAGTGATTTTTCTGTAAATCCGATGTAAGATTGGTCACAGTCCTGGCATGGGATCTCATAGACCCCAGAGTCTTTGGGAGATGTCTTTTGTTGGACGTTAATCAGGGATCTGGCTTAGGTATTAGGGTAGGTAAATGCAAAAGGGTTGGATTTCCCAAGGGTGTGGGTTATTCTCTTAATCTTCTCCAGGTGAGGAATTTTTATTTTATTGTTGGGTGTGTCTCTGGTCTTGTCTTTAGGGGGTCGGTAGAAAATTATGTTTGCTTTTTGAATTGCTTTCTTAATTAAATGGTCACGATACTTTAAAGATGAAAGTTGCTTGCGAATTAGTTCAAATTCTTTTTCCAGGAAATCTGGGGAACAAATTCGTAAGGCTCTTAAGAATAGGTTGCTAGCTACGCCTGTCTTGATAGTAATGTCGTGATAGCTAAAGTAGTGAATATATGAAAGTGAGAACGTTGGTTTTCTGTATATGGTAAATTTGTATTCTGTCGTGTCTCTGATTATTAAAACATCAAGAAAAGGAATTTTGTTGTCTGTTTCCCATTCAACTTTAAATTTGATGCTGGGCACTAATGCGTTTAATTTTGAGAGGAATTCATTAAAATTACCCCACCTATTTTCCCAAAATGTTAGAATATCATCCACGTATCTCAGCCACAGCATGTTTTTGGGTTTTATTGCATTTATTACTGTAGTTTCAAAGTATTCCATGTACAGATTGGCTAAAACGGGACTTAAAGGACTTCCTGCAACGTTGCAACCCATTGCAGAGATCTAACAAAGTTACAGCCAGAAGGATTGATAGGGGAGAGGAAACAACCTAGTTGAAGTTAACTGCCCTCTTTCGTCATCACCTTGTCCATAAATAAGCTAACGACCAGTGTCAACAATCTTCTGCGACTATTGTTTATTTATCTTTAAATTCACCTCAGTTAATGGTGTGCCTAATTGTTCATTTGGACAGAAGATGAACTCATTGCATTATTTTTCCTTTACTGCAATTAAATAGCAATATATAGCTATATAAGAATTCCTTTGGACAGATAATATGTCTTAGGACAGTACAACATGTGAATGAAGTCAGAGTGTACCTAAGAAATCTTTGAGTTTACTAAACTAAACTACTTGAAACTGGGTTACTCCAGGAAGATACACTGCCCTCACACACTCTATTACACGTATAGGAGTATTGAAACTTAAGCACTTAAACTTGTTACTAATCATGTGGATGCAAAGATGCCTGAATTCAGCAATCAAAGAAACAAGAACTCTTTAACATATCATGTAAATAGGAACCCGGTGATATTGTGTAATTCATAAGAGGGTGGGTCACATCACACACACATACACTATATATATATATATATATATATATATATATATATATATATATATATATATATATATATATATATATATATATATATATATATATATAATATATATATATATATATATAAATAATACATATAAATATCATACATACATTATATATATATATATATATATATATATATATATATATATATATATATATATATATATACTATACATAAATAAACAAATACATATATATCTATATATATATATATATATATATATATATATCTATATATATCCCTTATATTACACCCCCACACACACACACACACACACACACATATATATATATATATATATATATATATATATATATATATATATATATATATATATATATATTTATATGAAAAAGCGAGATAGACGAGTACTTTCGGTCCTGTTTGGACCCTTTACTGAAGGCAAACTGATTTTACAGAGAACAACATAGTCAAAAGAAGGCTTAATATCCAAACTGACACTACAAGATTAGCAATAAGGGTGATTTTCACTCTACAGAAAGGAGGAGCCGCCTGAGGGTAGCCATACCTTGAAGGATACATGCAGTAAACAAGTGATTCTTCCAGAAAACAGTACATTTTGAAAAAACACGGGAGCATATACAAATTAATATCATGAATTTTACAAAAATTTCCCCCCAAAAATTATTATTAATGAAAAGACGAAAGAAAATACAAATATATATATCAAGCAAGAGAAAGAGGGAGAGAGAATATCGAACCAGAGAGAGAGAGAGAGAGAGAGAGAGAGAGAGAGAGAGAGAGAGAGAGAGAGAGAGAGAGAGAGAGAAAGAAATAATAACTATATGCATGTGGGACTAATTTATTAGTTGTTCATTTATTTTAAGGTCCTTCATAAATATCTTACAAATATATGGGTCCAAATGGTACATTCCCAGACTAAGATTTAGGTTGTTTTTATTAGTGATTTGTATAATTGCCAATTACAGAAAATTTCTTGAAACATAATCATTAGATCTAGCAATTACTGAGGTATCACCCCAATTAATACAATGAGATTTTTCACTCAGATGGATAAACAGTGCATTTGAAGTCTGGGATGTTCTAACTGAATATATATACTGCTTAATACGTACAAATAAATTTTTACTTGACGGCCCAACATAAAACGATGGGCAATCCTTACAAGGAATTTTATAAATTATGTTGTTATTTGTTACGGGACTATTCTTAATTAGCATATCTTTAATGGTATTGTTATAATAGTATTAAAAAACTTTAATATCAATATCAAACAAATTCTTAAATATAAAAAAGAACTTTTGTGTCAGTTAACTGTAAAGTGTCCCTCATTACCTTATTTATATGGCCTAGTCAAAACTCATAAGGAAAACAAACCTATGCGCCCAATTATTAGTAATGTAGGATAAATTGCTTATAAACTATCTAAATATCTTACTAAATTGTTATCCCCGCTACAAGGAACTGTATCTAATTCACACATCCGGAATTCTCTTGATCTTGTGGAAAAATTAAATAACATTGTACTAAACCCTAGCGATATTTTTGTCAGTTTTGACTCTGTGCTAGAATATTTAAGTAATGAACTTGTACTGCATGAATTGCCTATGTCCGTTAGTCACATAATTTCCTTGATTAAGTTATGTATTTGTGATAGCAGATTTATTTTTAATGGAGAATATTACCAACAAATATTTGGTATGGCCCTTTATCACCTCTCCTTTCAAACTTATATATGGAATTTTTTGAGAGACAACACCTCCCAAATATCACACTTATCCCCTTAAAATGGTACCGATATGTTGATGATATCTTAGTAGTCTTACCTGTTGGTATCGATGTAAATTATTTACTGTCTAAATTGAATAATTTAGTGCCATCCATAAAATTCACTGTTGAAATCGAAAATAACAATGTCATCCCTTTCCTAGATGTATTAATACATAGAGAATATTTCCAATGCAAATTCAGTATTTATAGAAAACCCACAAATAATTTAACATATGTACATTTATATTCTGGCCACCATCTTAATATTAAAATTTCAATTTTTTCTTCTATGTTCCTATGCGCTTTGCGTATCATGAGTCCACAATATCTGGACCAAGAAATAGAATACATAAAAAAAGATAGGAAACAATCTCTGCTACCCACCTCATTTAATTGATTTATGTTATCAAAAAGCTCACAAAAAGTTTTATAGTGTTGCTATTAATGAAAAAGAAATGCCTAAAAATGTACTTAGCTTACCTTACTTTCGTGGATTTGAAACCATAAAATCAATATTTAAATCGTTTAATGTTAATGAAGTGTTCTCTTATAACAATACCATTAAAGATATGCTAATTAAGAATAGTCATGTAACAAATAACAACATCATTTACAAAATTCCTTGTAAGGATTGCCCATCGTTTTACGTTGGGCAGTCAAGTAAAAATTTATGTGTACGTATTAAGCAACATATGTATTCAGTTAGAACAGCCCAGACTTCAAATGCACTGTTCATCCATCTGAGTGAAAAATCTCATTGTATTAATTGGGGTGATACCTCGGTAATTGCTAGATCTATTGATTATGCTTCAAGAAATTTACTGGAATCGGCAATTATACAAATCACTAATAAAAATAACTTAAATCTTAGTCTGGGAATGTACCATTTGGACCCATATATTTGTAAGATGTTTATGAAGGACCTTAAAATAAATGAACAACTGATAAATTAGTCCCACATGTATATAGTTATTATTTCTCTCTCTCTCTCTCTCTCTCTCTCTCTCTCTCTCTCTCTCTCTCTCTCTCTCGTTTGATATTCTCTCTCCCTCTTTCTCTTGCTCGATATATATATATTTATATTTTCTTTTGTCTTTTCATTAATAATAATTTTTTTGGGAAAATTTGTGTAAAATATCATGATATTAAATTGTATATGCTCCTGTGTTTTTTCAAAATGTACGGTTTTCTGGAAGAATCACTTGTTTACTGTGTGTATCCTTCAAGGTGTGGCTACCCTCAGGCGGCTCCTCCTTTCTGTAGAGTGAAAATCGCCCTTATGGCTAATCTTGTAGTGTCAGTTTGGATATTAAGCCTTCTTTTGACAATGTTGTTCTCTGTAAAATCAGTTTGCCTTCAGTAAAGGGTCCAAATAGGACCAAAAGTACTTGGCTATCTCACTTTTTCATTTTTTCCTTTGTGGCAAAAAACCTTTATTTATATATATATATATATATATATATATATATATATATATATTATATATATATATATATATATATATATATATATATATGTATATATGTTACATAAAAGGGGAATGGATTAAGATAATATCTTAATATGCCATTGTGATGTGAAGTGCTATTGAGTTTCTTAGAATGTTGAGAAGTCAGCAATTTAACTTCCCTAGAGATAGAGTCTTCGAGGTGACGAGCTCAGGATTGCTTACATGTCTTTTTGAGTGGCGTGCATGTCCTGTTGCCATGAGCGCTTAATACAGAGGTGACTTATGAATCTAGTTCTAAGCAGTTACCTGGGGCGTGGGCAATGGGTGTGAGTTCGTGTGTACGTGCGAGCCTTTTCCTACATAATGAGATGTAGCCTTACCATGATGGATAGACCTGTGCAAGAGAGGCGAGGAGCCAAGATGGCTTCTGCAAAGTATACTTTAGAGAAGTGATTGTGCATACTGTGTTGAATGGGTAAGCATATTTTATTTTTGCCAAAAGATGTGGCTGGATTGTATTTGAATATTTATTTCAGAGATGTTCTGTTTCATATGATCTTTGATTATATTCTTATGCTTATTAGAGTGTTCTCCTGTCTTCTAACAGGCAGTTCTGGAGAAAGGGAATTAGTTCTGGAGAAAGGAAATTGATCTGGAGAAAGGAGAACTAATCTGAGACAAGGGGTATTGAACATGTTGACTTAATTGGTGTACTGACTATATGGGCTTTGCCTAATGTTATGGCTAAACTAATATTAGTTATTTGATTAATTAGTAAGGGTTATCTGAGTTATTTGGACTTTGAGTTTAACATTTCATTTAATCTTTTTGTTAAGAAACTGAGTTATTCAGTTTACACTTTGTTTTAAATAAACACATATTTTTGTAAGTTCCGTGTCTGATTTGATGGCCTTAGATAATGGAGGGGGGAGGTGTGGTGTCGAGAGAGAGAGAGAGAGAGAGAGAGCTATTGGGAATAACATACGCACACAGACATACACACACACACACATATATATATATATATAATATATATATATATATATATATATATATATATATATATATATATATATATATATATATTTACATTGTCGAGGCAGATATGAGATGAAGTCGAAAAAGAGTCACAATGTAAACAAAACGATCTAGAATACCAGATGGTTAATTGTCATAAGGGTAAAAATCAAAGAGATAATCCAGGATAATCGGAGATCACACAGTCACAAACTAAAACAGAATTAACCAAAAGAGAAACTGAAACTTAACGAAACTATGTCCAAAAACATTTATACAACTGAATGATTTAATTTTGTTGCTTATATTTATCTACAACTTTTTTTTTTTTTATTAAGAAGACATTGAGTTTAAACAAACCAAGACCTGAATTTAGAAAACTCTTTATAAGGAATTTCATATATGCAACCAGAAACATTTTGGTTTGTTTAAACTCGCTGCATTCATAATCAACAAAGTTGTAGATGAATATAAGCAACAAAATTAACATATTCAGTTGTATAAATGTTTTTGGACTTTGTATGGCTAAGCTTCCATTTCTCTTATGGTTAAGCTTGTTTTAATTTTGTGACCTTATGACCTCCGATTATCCTGGATTACTTCTTTTATTTTTACCTTTTTAACAATTAACCATCAGTATTCTTGATCATTTTGTTTACCTTGTATTCGTACACTCACACACACAGATATATTAAATATATAGACAGAATATATATATATATATATATATATATATATATATATATATATATATATATAATATATATATCATATATATAGTATATATTATATATATATATATATATATATATCTATATATATATATACATATATATATATATATAATATATATATATATATATGATATATATATATATATATATATATATATATATAATATATTATATATATATATATATACATAATTTATTATATATATATATATATATATATAGGTATAATATATAATTATATTATATAAATATATATATTATTATATAATAAATTATATATATATATATAAAATATATGATATATATAATATATTATGTGTGTGTTTGTGTGTGTGTGTGTGTGTGTGAGTGGAGTTACGAATACAAGGTAAACAAAAAGATCAAGAATACTGATGGTTAATTGTTAAAAAGGTAAAAATAATAGAAGTAATATATATATATATATATATATATATATATATATATATATATATATATATATATATATATATATATATATATAATATATATATATATATACCCAGCTTAAATCGATATATCTATTATTGCAGTGACACTTGCACTAAGGGAATTTAATACCATTCAGTTACGAAACCAGGTGTCGAGAGGTGAGTCCTGTGTACGTTGATACTGTTCCATCCATGAAGAATATTCATTCCACTTTCCATTCAAATAAAATGTTCTGCATGAGAGGGTTCTGTTAGATCACATTTCGCCTCGCATACGTGATGAGAGAATCAAACGTTGCCTGTGACAACTTTGACATTTGATGCAAGCGTTGTTTCAAGTTCTACGAAAACGTGGCAAGGTTGATTATAGACAATGATCCTAAAATAAAAATTTTCACTTGCATACACGTGAATAGCAAAATGTAAATAATTAACGAAATGACGGAAAACTGCAATCATTTTAATAAAATATTGAATAAAAAGTTCTGAATGTAAAGAAATGTAGAGAGACTTATGATGGACAGAACGTTTCAGCGTGTTTTGGTCATCAGTTAATAGTAGACATAATGTTTGTATAAATCGGAAGTGTCGGGAGTTAGGGGAAGACAAATAGCTTTGTGGAAAATGAAAAGAATGCGGGTAAGGGGATTCTCTCCACTGTAATCCTCCTCTTATCCTTTGCTTTTGTGTGATGTTTTTCAAGGGAGAGAAAGAGGAGTGTTTGTGAAACTTGGTATTATTTACATCTCGAAGAGAAGATTAGTCCAAAGTCTAACGTGGAACATTAAAAACACCCTCTGAGAAGAAGCAGTATAAGCTACCACAGTATCATGTTTCTCAGATGTAGATTTGATTTTCATTATTTGGGCATCAGAAGGTATATATTGTGTGGGTTAGAGGTACTGCAATTCCAATGAAAAGATTCAGATTAAAAAGTCAAAGACTTTCTTTAGCCTGATTCGACAGTGGATGACCTTCAAAAGAATTAAGCAAAATGTACAAGAATTATTCTTAAATTCACCGCGAGGTAGCACTCCAATATAAATTAAGGCAAGAATACACTTGCAAATGTATGAAGGTGAGATATTAATCGATATTTCCACATGGCGTACTTTTGCACTATCAAAACTGTAATACATATGGAAAAGGCTGTAATGTGTATATGAAGAGGAAAATTGGAAATGTTTATTTATAGTTTGCTGATATTTTTTTGATGAGTTAATTATGAGCACAAATAAAAAAAATCGGTAATATACTTTCGGTATAATAAAATCAATGGCACAAAACAGCAACCACATACTGAACATTCATGTGAAAGACCGCAATTCTGCACTTATAGGCATTCGTGTATACTATATCCACCATATGATAATTGATATTTTTTAAACACTTGCATAATGTGCTAATTTTAGACACTCTCAAAGACAAGTGTTTAACTGCTTGTTTAATAATGTGTTTATCCTAACTTTGCATATCTGGATTCATGCTCATTTTAACGTTCATGCCCTCAAACGCCCATGACAAGCTGTTCTTTTAACAGAATCACATCTAGCGGAGGAAGACAGATATGTATTCCAAATTCTTTTCAAAACTCTCGGTGCCGTAATCGTGTAACTTATATATGAGCAAATGTTGATGAGATGGCAGCCTAATGCCGAGGACTTGTTGCAGAGAGAATCACCTCCTAACATCCATTATCTTACTCTCATTTTATACCATTCATTACCCTATGTTCTCGTTTACAGTACCTCATCGCTTTACCTGATTTGTCTCGCAAGTTATGGGCACTGTTTAAGCTTTCTCGCCAGACCTTCCACTTTATTAAATTGATGAACAACTCTTAGTATATTATATCTTGTATTCACATAAAAACTTACGGCAGTTCAGTTGCTCTTAATTTTTCATTCTTCTATTGAATAGATTATTTAAAAAGGCAGAGAGAAAATGTACACCTGCCTGACCACTCATATTCCTGAAAAAAAGGAAAATCACTCTTGGTTGCTTATGTCCTATGGAGTGGTTCAGTTAGCAAGAGACCTTGCCAAGATTCTAAGATGGTTAAATCTTGCAGGCATGGCAGGCAGTACGACTGCCCAAATAAGAGCCATAGGTACAATGGCGCTAAGGCTCCAACTTCTTTTATGACTTGTGTGGTTCAGTTTAAGGTTTCCTTACCTTTCAATTGAAAGACCTGGATTCATCTTAATGTGAGTCAGAAATTGATTTATGTTCCACCCACGATTGTGCGTTGATTTCTTCTATCATATTCACTCAAAAAGGATAATTCGAGTGAAATGCTGTCAATTGCGTCACTACTAGGGCGGAATTTTGGTAAAAATCCCTGGTATGATAGGCGGTAAAACTGCCCTGGTAAAAGCCTTAGGTATAGTGGTACTTAGTTCCATCTTTTTTTATGACCAGTGTGGTTTAATTGATAGTGCTCTTGTCATTCAGTTGAAAGCTTTGAAAGCCTAATCCCCAAAGATGCTCGTCTTAAGCTTTTTCTTAGACTTCTTTCAAAGGATTGTTATGCAATCTAATTAGCCTTTCATTTACGTAAATCATCAAAGCTAACGAATTTTGCGTGTTAACTGTATTCAGTTTTTTGCGATATCCTTTACGTCCCCTTTATTTTGATATGCAAAATGGGCTCCATTTTGTCACCCTCTTTTAAGAAGAACTTCCTCATGGCTAAACTGTTTCCCCCCTCACGCAACATGTATATATACACATGTATCTTTCACTAACCATTTAAAAAGTATTCGACATTTTTCCCGTTATTTTTACCTAAACTTTCTTATTTTACCCTTTCACTTCGATGGCGTTTTTTGCATAACATTCTTCATACTACTCTACATAACGAAACAACTTATAATCTTCTCCATTTATCTTTTTATTTATTTATTTGCTAACTTGCAAACCTTTTCTGCCTAGTAATTACAAGGATACGACCACTTTTTTTAATTTCTAAATCCTTAACAGTTTTTGCATCAGTTTCCAGGGTCGTGCAGAAATCGTAATATTCTTGGCTTATTTCTCTCCCAGTTGAATACTCTGTTTACATCATAGAGCATCAATCACTGGAGTGGCGATCTCCCTGCCGAGCGAGTGAACTCGGGAGGCCATATTGAAAGGTCTCGGTCCATCTCATAGTACTATATTTTATCACTACTTTTATTTTTACTATTATTATTATCTTGTTGTTATTACTATTAACATTAATTTTACTATTGTCATTTATATAATTTTTTGTTGCTAATTACTTGACCCAATTTCTCAGAGAAAAACTACCTTATGAAAACAGGTTGGCCTAAGCACTCCAACCATTGGGATCAAGGCCTACACATCTGCTTTTGGGTCTAAGATGCATTTAGCATAAATGATTCCTGTAAATTATAGGACTTTCTTTGCACACAGTCACTAAATACTAACAATACAGTAATGTACAATCACTTAACACTAACATTCACAGTACGGTCACACTCATTAAACACTCACACTTATTATACACTCACACTCGCTAAACACACACACTTATTATACACTCGCACTCAATAACAATAAACACTCACTAGGCACTCACTATAACTAAATGCTCACAGAACACTTATAAACTCTAAATACTCACTGTACCCTAAGTTTACTCAGTAAACATTCACCAAACACTCACTCCATTATAAACATTCAATAAACATTAAACACTCAATAAGCACTCACTATACACTAAGCCTTTACTAAGTATTCACTATACACTAACCACTCACTATACACTAAACACTCTCTAAACCATAAACACTCATTAAGTACTAAATACTCAATAAACACTATATGCTCATCAAACCCATAAACACCCATTAAACACCAAACAGTCAATGAGCATTCACTAATCACTCATTAAAAACTCAATAAAACTTATACGTTAAACATTCATTAAACAGTAACATTCACAAGGCATTTACCAAGCTCTCACTAAACATTCACTGAATATTTATTAAACATTCATTAAACACTAACATTCACAAAACGTTCAATAAACCCTAAACACCTGCTAAACATTCACTAAATATACACTAAACATTCCATAAGCACTAACATATACTAAACATTCATTATACCCTAAACATTCACTAAATATTAATTGAATGTTTGCACAATAAGCTTTCACTAAACACTAATATTCACAAAACCTTAAACACTCACTAAACCTTCACTGAATACTCACTACATAATAAATATTTGCTGAATACTTACACTCTACACATCCTCTAAACACAAACATGCACTAAACCTTCACTCAAACCTAAACACTCACCAAACACTTAGACAACTAAACATTCACTAAGCGCTAAACACTCACTAAACATTAACTGAATACGTATGGTAAATATTCACTGAATACTTATAAACTAAGCATTCATTAAACACTACACACAGACTAAACATTCACCGAATACTTACTAAACATTCACTTTCACAAAATATTCACTAGACACTGATAAGCATTAATAAACACTTACTCACTAAACTCCAACTTTTACTAAACACTTACTCATCAAATATTTACAATAAAAAAAAACGCACAATCTCACTAAGCCCGTTCAATTTGCAAGTTACCATACCTTAAAGATGGCTGCAAAAAGCTTTGCAGAGCCACTCTGGTGGAAGACTATCGAACTATGTAGTACTGGTATAAGATCACTGTTCCAGTTATATACCCTCTATGGTTTACATCAACCACATCTGCTGTGGGTACTGATTTACTCAGCAGATAAATTGATAAATTTCGTGTGCACTGCATATGATGGAGGAGGAATTCAAACTAAAAAAAAAAAGTCTAAAGTATTACTGTTAGCTGACTTAGGACTCTGGGTCTCCATCACAGTTGTTTTCTTTGAAATCATCTGTTTACTTGCATGCAATACAAAAGTCTGGGTGTTCTTTTTTTAATTGTAAATTCAGTTGTGAGATACACGTTCAACCTTTGTCTTCTCTAACTGCACAAAGGGTATACTGAGAAAGTTTAGCAACCTTCATTTTTGTGTCATGAATTTTTTTCTGTTATCATTCTCTTAAGTCTACTTTTTTCAATAGCTTTAGTTCTTTTAAATGCCATATCTTAAATCATAGTAATAATCACTGGCACCGTCATTAAATGAGTTCATTATGTAAGATTTATACAATTTTATATACCTCTGATAATCCGTTCTATGAAGATATTCCCAGAATTCCCAGAGAGAATGAAAAAAGTATAGTAAAAAAAGAATATTCATTTCTGTTCGCCAGCGTCATCGAGAAAATATATTACAAGCCTCATGCAGATGGAACAGAGAAACGATTAGATAGATTTCACTCCCCTCTCAAACAATATTGTTTTGCTGCTGTTATTAAGCCCGAATAGCCAGGGGGAATATGTTTGATAGTTTTAATCTCGGTGGATATACCTGGGAGTCTGTTTATCAGCGAGTCTCATTTGTAGTCTTATAATTCTATCTCATAAAGTGTTTTTGTTCAGCGTCTTCATTTTTTAAAACATTTTTACTTAAGAGCCAAAAATTTACTACCCCATTAAAAAAAACATATTGCAAATGCTTCAGGTAAAACCAAATGTTTTACATTGACATTCGTCAGTATGTTTCAGGTTTATACTGCAGAATAAACACTTTTGTCACTATCTTTAACGAAATAGATATTTCGATATTTGTCATGTTACAAGAATATCAACAAAATTATGTTAAACCTCTTTCCAAAAAATATTCTGTTATAATGCACAGTCATAGGTTTTCTGTAGATTTAGAGAAGCCACTTAAGGTTTTTTATTATTATTTCTCCTAATCAAGGTTTTCATTCTTGTGTCTAAATCCTAAAGTTTTGATCAGCACGCCACTGGCCGTACCCTCAAAACTTTGTATATGCGTCAAACATGCTCTACTTTGGTATATGAAAGAATTTTTTGTACATGTGCTTCTGTTATTCTATTTTTATTTCTTATCAAATCACTCGTTTTAAACACATATTTAGTTCCTTTCTGATCTCTTTCATTCCAAAGTCAGCTACCTTATAATGAAAATTTTGCCTCATATAGGTAATGAATAGACCTAGTTCCAATACTTTTCTTCTCAACATTTCTATTATCAATCCGCTCTTACTTCTGTTTGTAATCTACCAAAATATTACTTGCAATTTCCTCATGCATAAGCATCCCTAATTTTTTGTATCGTAAATCTCCTACAATCAAGTCCTCTTTAAAACAGATTTTCAATAATAATTCCCATTTACTATTGGCAACGCAAACGTACCAATTTTACTCGTCTTTTTTTTTATCACATTCCTTAGTGTATTGAAGTAATTTAAGGCAACTATCTCCTTTTCCAGTTCCTTTGAGACAGATTGAATCAATCCTAAGAACTCTTGCTTTTTCTCTCTTTTCCAGTTTCTTATTTGGCACCTTTTTTTCTTTTTTTAACTTCTGTAATTAAATGTCATATTCACACCCTAACGGCAACGCACCCAGAATTCAGAACTACAACTGTCTATGTCTAAGCTTTCTTAGTCTTACTAAACCAAAGAATGTCATATAATGAGACTAATGCACTCGTTGTTGGTCTTCTTACTCTGGATGAGTACCAGAAATTATTATCCATGGGATGATGAATGGATTAAGATGTTGGGTGTTTTATCCCTTCAGCTTTGGCTTTGGATGTCTGCTGGATGAACTTAGTTACAAACCAGCAGGCAACAACACGGTAAATTGGCCTTATTTAGTAAGGAACTGCACGCTACAAATAACTGGCTATCCACCAGTGAATATAGTTAATGAATCCTACATAGATTTTCCACTTTGAACACAATTCCAAAATATTCCCTTGTTGCACACAGACGGGTAGAGAATACGAAGGACAAAATGGGATATTGTCACGTAAGAACACTGAGCCAAACTAGAAAGATGGAACATATAGAATACAAATTCCTGTGGTTTAGATTTGACACCTTAGTTGTATGCGAAACGCAATATAAATAAATAGATTTGAAATGGGTAGTATATGTTTATTCGAAATAAACAGGCAGAATCTGTGGAGAAGGCTTAGACATTGTGTTGACACAAAATGCAGAAAAATGAAAGTGACTGGAGATCAGGAAACAACAGATTTCTTCTTGAATGATTTAAGTTAATTTATTATAATAATTTCCATCATCACAGAAATGTGTGATAAATTTAATGTGATCTGCAGAATATAATGGATTTTGGAGCTGTAAATAATCTCGTGATTAGAGATATCCTGTACCAAGAAAAGGACATCACAAAATATGATTGGATATATACAGAATGAAATCATAAAAACCAAGTAGATCACATCGCCTTGAACAGATATAGAAATGGAGCTATATTTGGACAGATTATGGGAGTGATCACCAACTTGCTATTGCCACACAGAAAATCGTCTTGATGATGAAATTTAAGTCTTATGCTAATAAATGTCGAAACAGATTTGCAGTTTAATCAATGAAGCCCGAAGCAATAATGGAATGGAGAATATACCCTAATAGAAGACATCATACATCTAGAGGTTTGGGACTTGAAATAAACATATGAAAATGTATATAATGAGGACTGAATATGTACAAAAGGAAGCATTAAGAGCTGTAAGAGTATCTTGCCGTTTCTTCAGTTACTCTAATTTAAAGGTGATCTCAGGAATCTAGGACCAATGTAGTTTGCAACTTTAAGTCTGGAGGTATGAAAGACTGATATGATCTTCGCCACTCAAAAAATAGCTGCAAGTCATACGGACTTTCTGGATGTGGAGGACTCTTTGAGAAATTTCAATATCTATCAGCTTTGTTAGTCGACACGTTTACACTTTAGTGTTCCTGATTTTAATAATTTTCTTCCTAGTTCCCATCTTCTACATACTGGAACGTAGTTTCATTATGGATCTAGTGATTCCAGTGAACTACCTTTTCTTTTAGATCACTTTCATTCATTACTCTATATTAATTTAATTTTAACACTTCTATTACTCTATATGGCCCTGTAAATTTGGAGGAAACTTTTACATTTGGACCTTCTGGTACATGATTCTGAATTTTAGTCTACCTCTTGTCTGCATGATAGTCTCGTAAGTACGTCTGGTTTTCCATTCAACATGGTCATCATAGTTATAAGTATGTCTGGGTGGTGTTGCATCATCTAACAACGTATTTGGCATTCTTTTCTGATAGCCATATAGCAAATAATGAGGAGATTCTCATATCGTCTCATTTACAGCATTATTCAATGTCAACTGTACATCTTCAAGAACTAAGTCCTAATCTTCTGTATGTGGTTTTACTAAAGTTTTCAGGATATTCTTTAGTTTACGATTAGTTCGTTCTACTTCTCCATTTGAACTGGGTTTATAAGCTGTTATTTGACATTTATTTATTTCATAAAATTCACATATTTTCTTTAAAAGATCACTAGTAAATTCAGCAGCATTATCAGATAGAAAAACTTGAGGACATGAAAGTCTGGTTATAATTCTAGATTTAAGAGCTTCGGCTACTGTAGCTGCATCTCTGTTTCTTACAGGTATGATTTCTGTATATCTAGTAGATAGTCTAAGAAGACTAATATTTGCTTGTTTCCTCTAATAGTTGTTGGAAATGGACCCAAAAAGTCCATAATTCCTACCTGAAATGGATTTAACTCTGATGGATATTTTTCAAATGGAGCTTTTGTATTTACGTTACCTCTATGTTGGTTACAAAATACGCAATTTTGTACAAAGTTCTTGGCATCTTCACTACAATGTGGCCAAAAATAATTTCCGGTTATGATTCTAGTTGTCTTTTTAATTCCTGGATGTCCTGCCAAATTATATGAGTGTGTTAGTTCTAAAACTTCTCTGGTTAGTGTTTTTGGGATATATAGTCGAGAACAACCATTTTTCTCTGTCGGTATTTTATACAACAAATCACAAATGGGTTTGTGATCAGTAAGCACATTAACTTTATGACCTATAAGTATGTGTCTAAATTTCTTTAAACCCCAAAATAAAGCTAAACACCCTCTTTCGGTTGTACTATAGTGTTGTTCTGCTGGGTTTAAAACTCTACTGGTATAGTATACTGCCCTCATTCTAGTTTTGGCCTTTTGTAACATTACAGCTCCTAGCCCTGTACTCGAAGCATCACAAGCTAAATAAAAATCTTTTGAAAAATCTGGGTAGACCAAAACAGGGTTCCTAGTCATTTTGCTCTTTAATGTCTGAAAGGCTGTTTCTTGTTCATTCTGCCATTCATATCTAACATCCTTTTTGGTTAATTCTGTCAAAGGTTTGGCGATAGTAGCAAATCCTTTTATAAATAGTCTATAATATCCAACCATCCTAAGGAATCTCCTTAATGTTTTAAAATTAGTGGGAGCTGGCGAGTCAATTATCGCCTTTATTTTACCTGCTTCTATGCGCAGTCCGTATTCACTAATCACATGACGCAAGTATTCTAATGACTTCATCAGGAACTAACATTTCTTTAATTCAACTTTTAGTCCTGCCATTCTTAATCTTTCTATGACCAATTCTAGTGTTTTGAGATGGCTTTCTAAATCTTTACTAAAAATGATTACATCGCCTAAATATACTGCAACATTTTCTATGTCTCCTAGAATCTGTAACATTAATCTAACAAAGTTAAAGGAGCTGATGTGAGTCCAAATGGCATTACTTCAAACTGTAAATGTTCTTTATGTGTGCTGAAGGCTGTGAATTGTTTAGATTCTTCATCTAGAGGTACTTGTCAATATCCACTAAGAAGATCTAAGGATGAGAATATTTTGGCCCCTCCTAATTGAGCTAACATATCTTGAATTACCGGCATCGGCATTCTATCCGGAACTGAGGTCGAGTTTAATTTTCTATAGTCTATTACAAGTCTCCAACTGCCATCTTTCTTAGGAATGAGCAACAATGGAGAATTATATGGAGATTTAGAAGGAATTATTACTCCATCTCTTTTCATTTCCTCTATCTAATTATCAACTATGGGTCTCTGGCTTATTGGTGATCTGTAATTAGGAATAAAAATGGCTTGGCTCCATCATCTAACAAAATCTTATGTTGTAGGACATTTGTTCTTCCTAGTTTATCTCCTTCTACAGCTATTACATTTCTATATTTCTCTAGCATCTGAATGAACTTATTTCTATTTTCTGCAAAATCTGTTTTATTTACTTCCTGATTTATTTGAGAGTTTTGGCTATTTATAGAGAAAAATGCCTTTTCTTCTACTGTTAGTAAAAAATTGTTAATAGGTATTCCTAAGCAAAAGAGAGAGCCTGCGTATAGGTTTAGTTTGTTATTTGAATAGTTTTGGACATAAGCTTCACAATTACCACCATTCATGCGGACTATTGAATTATCCATTCCGACAAAATCTGGCAATTCATCGTTCAACAATAGAACAACTTTAGCCCTTACGTTCTCTTTTGTTCTTAGATATATTTTTGTTAACCATTTTGAATTTAAAGTTACAGCTCTATTGAGTCTAAATTGTACTTTATTATGATCAGATGTGTTAACGCAACATATCTCTTCATCTTCTGTCTGAAAAATAACAGTTGTGCATTTTCAGTGGTTTCTTCTGTTACTCCTATTATACTATTTATATCTGATTTCTTTATTTTATCCAATAGCAATACTTCATTTAGTATTTTCCCTTCATTCTCGTAACTCATTACTACATTGCTACAGTTATTAGCACATGTATTTGTATAGGTATCTGTATAAGCAACTTGATTTTCGTTATATTCAGTGTTTCGGTGATTACCATTATTTATATCTGAGAAGTACTTGAATCTGAGTATATATCATCTATATGTGCACATTTCATTGATTCTGTATTCTGTAATGGGGGGAATTCCTCTTTTCTAACTGTTTCTATTTTATCTTGCCTTTCTCGTATGTCTCTCTCAGTTTCCGTAACTGTCTCAAACAAATTGATCAAAGGCTTTTCTTTGTCAAGCACAAAACAAGCATATCCTGTTTCAGGCTAATCTTTCCTTC
The DNA here is from genome assembly GCF_015104395.2 of Macrobrachium nipponense. Taxonomy (NCBI): domain Eukaryota; kingdom Metazoa; phylum Arthropoda; class Malacostraca; order Decapoda; family Palaemonidae; genus Macrobrachium; species Macrobrachium nipponense. The sequence continues at coordinate 55,570,821 of NC_061100.1, forward strand.
ACTGCTGTCTAGTATTATACCACATCTTCTCATTAAATTAAATGAGAATAATACTTGTGCAGGAAAAAATCTGCCTTCTAGAACTAGAAAACTTTTGACAAATTTGTGTGACAGAATGTCAATTTCCAAGTTCACTTTTCCTAGACTTCTAATTTGTTTACCCGCTATTCCCTTTATGACTTTATTTTGACTCTGAATCGGAGTTTCTGAAATGCCTAAATATTTGGTTAAAGTAGATTTATCTATTATATTTATTGTACTGCCTGAATCTATAAGTACAGTACATGTCTTTTCACCTATTGGAATCTTCACAATAGGCAAATCCTTTCCATTTATTTCTTCTATTTACATGGAGAATACTACTTCTTTGCTATTTATGCTATTTCTTCTTTTTCTTTTCTATCATCTTGAAGGGAATTATTTTCTTCTGTGAAGGGGTTAATTGTCACTGGCTTGAAGAGTTATTTGGATTTGGGCGACTATTACTTATTTCTATTACTTCCTTATTGGTGCCCTTATTATTGAACCAACAGCTTTTAGTTAAATGCACAACCTTCTTGCAAATTGCACAGCTTCTAGACTTTCTGCAGTCATTAGTGGAGTAATTTGTATACCCACAATTTTCACATGCTACCTTTGGTCTTGTTCCTTGAGCTGAATAGTTTCCTTGACTTGAATTATTTGTGTTTGAAAATTGACCAGGCTTATATGTCATGGATGAACCATTCCTTGAATAAATCTGTCTTCCTTTCTGGTTAGGATTCCATTTTTTATTATAAGTTTGGGCATATTTCCCTTGTAAAGGAGTGGATCCATTCCCTGCTTGTCTGGCATTATTATTCGTTCTATTTGAATGGTTATCATTTCTGCCTTTGCTTTCATTACCCCTACAAATTCCTTAAAAAAATCTATCGCTTCCTTTGTATTTCTTCTTGCATTGTTTTGAATGTTTAAAGGCTATTATTCTTGGGATCAATTTTTATTTTTCGAAAGGCCTTCTTTTCATTGTCTCCTAGATTTTTATATATGGTTCCATGTGCCAAGTAGTTTAAGATGTATCTTACATTAACTAATCCCCTTTCATCATCACCAAACTGTGTCTTATCTCCAATGGTGATGTTTGTGGACTTCAAGTCTTCTATTAATTTGTCTATTGCATTTTCAACATTTGCGTAAAGCTCTGCCATCGATACTTATTGGGGATTTTTTACTCACGGGTTCCCAGAGCATCAAACAACTTGTTTTGAATTCATCATATTTAGTTAGTTTGCTGAAACTACCAGAATTCAAAGTTTTATGTGCATCACCGGGTTCTGAACTAACGAGAAGCAAGGCTTCATTAATTTTAGCTCTTTCATCTGATATTCCCCCCGAAGATATGCGGCTGTCAGCATCAGCTAACCAATGATTAACTGTATATGATTCTAGATAACTTTTTTCTTGATGGGAAGCTTCAACTTGTCCACAGAAACGTGTGGCTTATGTTATTACAGCTGTCTGATCCATCTTCTATTTCGAAACGTGTTAGTACTATTAGTAATGGGCACAATTTTCAGTGTCGAAAATGATGACAATGATTGCAGGTCCACAATAATATCGCATGTGAAGTATAAAGTCTTTAATAATAAGAGTTTTCGAACCTTGTACTGGGTTCATCTTCAGTCAAGTGAACATTATAAATTTAAAAATCCGTCGTAGTAAACTTCTGAACAGGACAGTTCCACAATGACGAACGCAAATGAAGGAAGCTCTCAACAGCCCAACTGGGTAATTCCGTTGTTGTTGTTCGAATTCCTGTTTGCTATCCTGCTGGAACGTCTTGTGGGCTGTGATGATGCTGCATGGTGTTCCCCTGGCGGCGCGGCTGCAACAATGCTGGACGTCACGTCCCCCGTGCTGTAATCTGTCTGAGTGAGGAGAGCAGAGTTTGTCGATGGAGAAATTCAGCACATACGATCAACCTTCAGAGGACTAAGATGCCACGATCATTTTATTGACAAAGCCATTTAACCAGCTAAGAAAGCATTTTATCGTCCTGTTAACAACCCCAAGGAAAAACCAACAGATTCTTACCACTCCCATTTAATCCCAATCTCGACAAATCATGTAACTATATTAACAGTAGCCAGAAAGATACTAAAATAGTTTTCAAATACCCACACACGATTAGCCATAAACTAATTAGAAACAACAATAACGATAAGAATCCTATCATTCAGGGAGTTTACGAAATCCCCTCTCATGACTGTAAGGGAAAATATTTTGGGGAAGTGGAAGAGGACTACCGACCCGATTAGGGGAACACGAACGCGCATATGCACTTCATGCACAGAACAATGCAATAGTCTCCCATGCTTTTAAGAACAACCATAGACCGAATTGGGATGGATCTAACATAATTTTTAAAAATAACAATGTCCAAACAAGAAGACTAGTGGAAGGCGCCGTCATAAACTTAGGAGAAGCTTTTTACGGTAACAAGTCGTTCGTTGAGGAAGGCCCATTAGTCAATTTTTGCATTGTTAAAAGCTTTGTTAGAAATTTAATTTTTAGACAAGCTCTGTTTTTCCTCCGCCTGATGCTGCCCCATCTTCTGCTCTCCTCCCTCGGACAGATTACAGCACGGGGGACGTGACGTCCAGCATTGTTGCAGCCGCGCCGCCAGGGGAACACCATGCAGCATCATCACAGCCCACAAGACGTTCCAGCAGGATAGCAAACAGGAATTCGAACAACAACAACGGAATTACCCAGTTGGGCTGTTGAGAGCTTCCTTCATTTGCGTTCGTCATTGTGGAAGTGTCCTGTTCAGAAGTTTACTTCGACGGATTTTTAAATTCATAATGTTCACTTGACGGAAGATGAACCTAGTACAAGGTTCGAAAGCTCTTATTAGTAAAGAATTTATACTTCACATGCGATATTATTGTGGACCTGCAATCACTATTAGTAATCATATTATTAGTATTATTGGCACCGTAATGATTATTGTTATTTGTGTTATCAGGGTTAGTATTTCCCTGAATCACCACGGTCTTTGAAATTGGAACTGGGATTCTTCTGCGTCTGTCTAGTGTTGGTCTGAAATTGTATGAGCTATCTCTGACAGTGCTGAGCAATTCGTTAAAGGCTTTATGCATTTTCCCCCCCAAAAAATTATTCACATATGCTACTCATCATTACACAACAGTATATAAAATCATATGTGAAATTGTGCACAAAAGTATCTCAAACAATTATTCAAACAAAATGATACACAACACAATATTCCAAGAAAAATTATATATATTGTTCACTATGTACAACAGTACCTAAAAAAAATTATCTTGCACTGTTAATTCAAAGGTATACTAGAATATATTGAACTCAAAGTGTACAACCTGTTAAACGAAATTATTCAAAGAAATGGAACACAAATATATAGAGTAAGTATTCAAAATCATATGTCGCCAGCCAAGTGTAAAAAAAATAAAAAGAATACTCAGATATCCTAGCTATCAAACATAAAAAAAAATCCGTATACCCTTATTGAGAGAGAATAAAAAAAAAAGTCGTATTTTCTAAAAGAAAGAATACGCAATCTTTTCAGCTTCAGCACACTTACGTATGTTATTGTTGTTCTTTTTGCTTTGATTACGATATCACTTCCTTCATTGTATGCACTCAAATTCGCCTACTGTGTTTCAAAATCAATCTTGACTGACGCTGTTTTCTTGCTTCGTTGTCTGGCAAAGATTCGTCCTTGTCGAAAATTCTTCAGTAACGTTGATTCTTTAACGGGAATATTTCTCGTTTATCTGCAATGCACTTCTTAGCTCGATGATGTTATGTCTTCTTCGCGCACTTATTATGCCTTCGTTTCATAACATGCTACATCTTCTTGTTTCTTTTCTTCGAGGGAAAAACAAAACTGTTCTCGCTTGGTATAAAGTCTATGATTGCACTTTATGTTTACGTCTTCAAGCATGACTTTATCGATCACTATTATTCTTCGCCGTTGTTATTAATTCTAAGTTCTGTTTGTCGACTGGCATCACTGTTGTAACTCGAGATGTGTCTTTATTTAACAATCTTCACTGCATGTTACGTCTCCTGGATTCCACAATTGCTGGCACAATTTTTATGCTGTGCCCATTTTAAGGTAGAGTGTTTGAGTGTATGTTCTCTTACCTGCTTCTTTCTTCTTGATGATTGTTCTGCAGTCTGGTTCCATGTTTAACTTTATGCTTCTTCTTAATGTAGTTCTGGATCAGTAATCTTAGTAGTCTTAGTCTCTCAGGAGAAGTTTGAATGAGACGAACGGCAGAGTTTCTTCCTTCACTTTTGCAAAGAATACAAGTTACAACCACAAAGCTTATAAAGTGAGACTCTGTGTTGGACCACCGGCATAGTTATTGCTTCTTTACTGGACGACGGCTGCCGGTCCTCTCTCTGCCTTCTTCTGTCGTTCTGAAATTCAGCTACACTCGGTTCGAATTCAGCCCAACCTCCTTAGGCGGTGTGGGTTCTAGTTCTCCATCCAACTGGATTCTTGATTCGTAGAGCGGATATTTGCCTTATCTTTCCCCATCCCCCTTTAGGTGGGGTTAACATGTTAATTCCTCCTCTTCCAGGCGGAGTCAATAATTTAACATGTTAATACCTCCTCCTGGAGGTGGAGCTCCATTATCGATAGAAGCTGGGTAAATCTGGTGCGAGGTCACAGGTCAAAGAATTTATGACGGTCTTAAGACTTTAATTGCGATGGTGTTATAGCCCAACTTCCTGTGACTAAGGTTTTGTTATGTGTGGGCTTGTTGATGAAATCCTGGCTCACACACCAAAGCTCCATTCTCTCTCTCTCTCTCTTTCTCTTTCTCGTTATTTTCACTGTACTTTGATTATTCTCTCTCTTTCTGTTTTTTAAGCTACCTTATCTACTATTATTTCTTATAGCTATCATTACACTAGTATAGTCATAAAGATAACCATAGGTTAATGGCTAAATCGATAAATAATTAGAGTAGTCTTAATAGGGTCTTTAATTACTGTTTTGAAATGCTCCATATATAAGTTTGCTAGCACAGGACTAAGCGGGCTCCTCATACTGCATTTGAATTTTTGATGGTAAAAGTTATCATCAAAAGTACCCATAAAAGATATATCAACTTTCCTCAAAAATTACCATGAGCCATTTGCTGACCATTTCCCCATAGAATTGAATGAAATAATACAACTTGTAGAGCTCTTCATCATTAATAACGTCTTTTCCTTTGGTGATAACTTTTACTATCAAAAGTTCAGTTGCAGTATGGGGAGTCCACTCAGTCCCATGTTAGCAAACATATATGGAGTATTTCGAAACAGTAATTATAAACCCTATCAAAACTGCAGATATGACTTGACTTTGTTATGTAGACGACATATTAACATACTGGAAAAGCGAGTGGTGCAACAACATAATATATAAAATTCCATGTATGGATTGTCCCCCATTTTATCTCGGACAGTCTAGCAAAGGCCTAGAAGTAAGGCTAAGCCAGCATAAATATTCTGTAAAAACTGGGCAAAAATCTAATGCAACATTCATTCACTTAAGTGAAAACAACCACAGAATAAATTGGGATGGTAGTTCAGTAATTGCAAGGTCAAGAGATGTCTTATCACGAAATCTTTTAGAATCTGCCTTAATACAACTTACTTTTCATTGTAATTTCAATGTTAGTCGTGGCCTTTTTCATTTAGACCCTTGTATCTGCAACATGTTTGAGAATGACCTCAAAGATATAATTACTGACTTAAATAAAAATCAGTTGCCTTAGAGTTATTATTTTTGTTGTAATGTATGTCTGTCATGTATTGTGAATATGGTTTTGTTTACCAAGTTCTGAATAGTTGTCACCTATAATCCTTTAATTGTCTGGACCATGTATCTGAGATGATTGTCTTAAACCTTTAATTGCACCCATTGTTTATGCTTGTTTGCGAAGGTTTTTCATCTTCCAGGTGTGTCGGATTCTAGGTACTAATCTCTTTATAATCCCTATCTGTCAGTTATACGAATCTTCTTGTATTGTCTTTTCCCGTATGTATGTCAGTCTCCGCTCAGTAAAGGACTTTAAACATCGTAAGATCTTGCGGATTCTCCTTCGTTTATTTTTCTTTCGTGGCATATATCTTTATATATATAATAATATATATATATATATATATATATATATATATATATATATGTATAATATATATATATATTATATTATATATAATATATATATATATATATATATATATATATATACATACACACACACACACACACACACATATACATATATATATATATATATATATATATATATATATATATATATATATATATATATATATATATATATATATATGTGTGTGTGTGTGTGTGTGTGTGTGTGTGTTTGTGTATGTATATATATATATATATATATATATATAAAGATATATGCCACGAAAGAAAAATAAACGAAGGAGAATCCGCAAGTTCTTGAAATCTTACTTTTAAATTTTTATCAGTCTGCTAGTAAAGGACAGTGTGTCGAAAGGCACACACGCACACATACATACATATATATATATATATATATATATATATATATATATATATATATATATATATATATATATATATATGTATGTATGTGTGCGTGTGTGCCTTTCGACACACTGTCCTTTACTAGCAGACTGATAAAAATTTAAAAGTAAGATTTCAAGAACTTTCACACACGCATTCGTGTACGTGCATGTGCATATATGTGCGCTCTCAGGGAGGGGCTAGTTAATATGGAAAGTGAACAACAACATCAAGGAATGATAAAAAGTACAATAGAACACTACAAAACTCGAAATCCTTTTGTGAAATATTTCCTTTTCTCTCTCAGAATCAGGTCATCTTTTTTACTCCAGAATCTCGGCGTTTTTTATGAAGACTTTAAATCGACAGACTTCAAGGGTTTATGATGATGATGACGATGATGATGGATAGACTCTGCAAGGATAAAAAATTACAGAAAGAAAAAAGGGTCTTCGGTCATTAAATATCATTTAGCTTCGTGCCTAAAGATCTCCCTAATGATGATGGTTTTTTCTTAAGTTTATATCTTCCTTCCGCGTAAAACAAGGAGATTTAGAGACATGCTGTCCTTTTATATCTTCCTTGATGGATTTGAGTTTATATATAAAATAATCCTATGGTATATTTGACTCCTAGTGTTATAGAGGTAGGGGAGACATGACACATCCACCCTCCTCCTCCAAATGTTCTTATCAGCTCCGGGAGGGGGCGGTGTAGGTAGGGGATCGGGAGGGTAGAGGAGACATGACGTGCAGCGCCGGGTTCCAATACAGCATAGTGCGAACCATTAAGCTCGTGTATAAAGAAAAACTAAATAAACTTCAGGAAAAGTTAAACAATGGTAAATCGTTCTTCCACTCGGTATTAAGGTCTTTCTGAAGCATGGAAACTCATTCTGTTCACTTGCAGGAAACTGTTCCAATTTTATTATATTTAAGAAAATTATTGAGTGTTGTTACTGGGCCAAGGCACAGTGTGGCCACAACGAAATGAAGATAGTAACGCTGTCACGCTATAAAAATTAGTTTAGCACTTACTGGGATGCCAAAGTGGGGCCAGGATATTTTTTGGGGGGCAAAGAAAATTACACAAAACTAATGTACCAATTCTGTTATTAGTAAAATATACTATTCTTATATGTATATAACTATGTGAATGAAGGGAAAGAGCAGTATTGAAAATTAGTAAACCTGTATTTGAAATCATAGAACTCAATTTTCAATTAATTTTCAACTCTTAACATAGGCAAATGTATCAAATACTGTAATGTGAATTTCCCCACAACCTTATATCCAACACTAGCCTAATTTCTACTATTAAGGTTTAATTTTCAAATATAGCATAATATCCTTGTCATATAAATATGTAAAAATAGTGCATATCATCAATAACATAATCCCATACCCTCTTCATCTCCTCTCCCTGGAAATTAATTCCAAGCAGCAGTTGCAAATTGCATTAAATTTATTCGAAACAGCAACTATAGTTTCAATCACTTCATGCATAAGTTGAAAACATTAAGTTGTATCTAAATGTCATCAACATACTTGTCATTTGTGTTAAAAGCTATAACCAAATAAATTAATTTCTTATCTCTATAGTATAAGTTGCAAAGGTAACAAGAACCAAAATGAAGTCATGAGATATATAGCACTCTTGTAAATAAACTAAAAATATTTCAAATACTTTCCCAGGTAAAACATTCCAATGGCATGCAAATGGATCACATAGAGAATATTAGTACCATTAAAATGCATCAAATCCCATCAAAATAATACCATGTGTCAAATATCTTTAAAAGAAAAAAAAACATTCACTTCTCATCTCTATACGTATGTTATGTGTACAAGCTGTACACATAACAGTGACAAACATACGGTGATTAAGAATTTATTAAAAATTTAGCTATAAAGGGAATTTCAACTGGTAGGGCCAGTGGGCGAGCTAACCATCTGAGTGTTGGTGCCCGGCCGCCCCTTTGCCCTCATAGAGACACCACAGAGTATGAGAAGAATTCTTCATAACTCATAAATCCCCAGAGGATGATGACTTCCTGACAAATGTATAAAATGCCAAAACTGGAAACTCAAAATATCTAAAGCATGTGGCATGACTTCAGAAAAGCTTTTCCTTTTAGTTTTCTGGACAAGATAACTACTGAGATGGCTTTGTCTGTCCGTTCGCCTTTTTTTTATGCACTTTTTCACCCTCAGATTTTGAAAACTACTGAGGCTAGAGGGCTGCAAATTGCTAGGTAGATTATCCACCCTCCAATCATCCTTAATGTTAAAGTTAGCCATAATCTTGCGTTTGACAACGATATAGGACAGGTAACCACCGGGCCGTTGTTAAAGTTTCATGGGCTGCAGTTCATACAGCATTATACCGAGAACATCGGAATATAGATCTGTTTTCGGTGGCCTTGATTTTACGCTGTACAGAAAACTTGATTGTGCAGAAGAAACTTCAACACATTTTTTTACCTGTTTATCATTGAAAACAGGAATCATTAAAAGAATAATTAAAATGAGTTTTATATATAGTATGCGTCGCCTATATGTGTAGGGGGCAAGATTTTCTAATGATTATTTTTAGTTTTCTTGGCGTTCTCCTTAGTGACCACACTACCAGCCTATATCGCTTACTTCACTGGGCACCTTATTCAGTTTCAAGATTATACTTTTATGTCAGGAGTAAACCCTAGATTAGTAACTATAAGAGCACTTTGCTGAAGAATACCCTGAGGGTGTGCCGACACTGCAATAAAACTTGGCATGAACTCACCTCAACAACTTAACCCCGATACATCATCACCAGGTCGAATACAAGTCAACAGCTAACTGGAAGTCTTAATCAGAGCTGCATACCAGCATCCACCATTTGCCAAAAGAGCGGTCTCCGCTTGAGGTTTGTGATTAACTTCATTATTCCAACTTAATTCATATTTTCCACCTTATAGTTGCACCCCCTTACAAGTACGAACTATGCATCTGCGGGAAAATGTTCCCAGTAATAATTCTAAAAATGAATGACAACTCCTCAGTCATAAGGTACATTAATGACTCTTGAATTACCCTTAATATTATCCATATCTATATTTATTAAGATTATGATATATGTGCTGGTTTATGCAATAATGAATTTCATATTCACAATAATAAGGTTCAGGATAACAATACTAGTCACATCTAAGACTTTAAAATTATAACTTTTTCATAACTATTTGGACAGTGTCAAAGTAACTCAAACCTCAATATTAGCTACTATCAAACGCGCATCTTGAATGTTCAAAATATTTCAGTAGCAGAGTTTCAGCCGCTGATAAAAACGAGAAGATTTTAAAAAGGAAATGTTAAATGGTAAGAGGATGCAATACAAAATAGGTAAAAGAAAAATCTTAAATTTTTCACAACATTGAGTTTCCTGGCACTAGATAAGATGCATAAGAACATATTCACAAACTTATATGTATATGGTATATATATATATACTATATATATATATATATATATATATATATATATATATATGTATATATATATATATATATATATATAAGCCCTATATATATATATATATATATATAAACAGTTATTATATTATTAGTAAACATATAGTAGATAGATTTATAGAGCTAGATAGATAGATAGATAGATAGATAGATAGACAGAGTGTGTTTGTGTGTATGTTGTGCTTGTGTACGGCATTTAAGAAGAATTAAGTTGTAGATCAGTTTTACTTTTATAAGTAAAAAAATTATAATTCCATTTAATAAAAAACAATCTTTTTGTAATTTTACAATCTTGCATAACACCAAAGTGTTATGCAAAGTGTTGTGGAATGAGAAACAAGAACAGTCAATTTTCTTTTAAAAAGGATCCACACTGTCAAATGTTTCCATTTGCCATTAACTGATGACACGGTTGAAAGAAAAAACAAATTACTTGGGCTCTCGATCGAACGGGAAAACTCGAGAAGATGCCGATCTCTTGAGGTTCTCTGGGCGATATTTATGTTCTCTCCCGAGTATAATTATCTTCTGGAATGTTTCTCCAATAACTCTCCGAGATGGATTAATGTCTGCCATTTCACTTTTTCGAGAGAGCCAAAATGTCCCTTGGATTTATTAAACCACTTGAAGGAGAGCCGGTTCAGAGTCTTACGGAATAAAACCTTCTTATTTGTAACAAGGGGAAAGCTATAGTACTTGTGTTTACATTATTATTTCCTTAGTCGAGGAAAATAATAGTGACTGGCAACTACATGGTCCTTAAATGTTATTTTCAAGTCCCTTCTTTGATTAAGTTAGTACAATCTAAAAGCAGCACAAAATCTATTTATTCACATTACGCAATAAAAATTGTTACAAATCCAAGTGAACTTGTCGATGATTCCGCTATTTTCTATATTACTTAAGTCGTCCCAGAGGCAACTCCCCCAAAAGTAACAAAGAAAAACAGAACTTATTTGTAAACTTTTCGGTACTTCCGAAAGGGCGTCATATGTGCAACAATATATTGTGATTCTTGTCCCGGGGTTATTACTTCGACAAGTACACAATCAAGTGCCGGTAGCGTTTGTGTCTGTTGACGTAAAAAAATAATATCTTTTACTGTGGAAAGAAAACTTTTCTTTCAGTTCAGAACAAGAAAAAATGTTCATGCTCGAAAGAGCAAACTTCAAACACGAATGCTTTTTTTCTCTCGATATTAGATGTTAGAAATAAACTAAAATCAAGGCTATACATACAGACATGCGCTCACTCACACACACAAACATTATATATATATATATATATATATATATATATATATATATATATAATATATATATATATATATATATATATAATACATATATGTGCGTGTGTGTGTGTGTGTCTGTATAACTGAATCACGAAGGTTTGGAACGTGATAGATCCATAAATAAAGGTATAAGCCAAGAAGGAAAAATAAACAACGAAGTGTCTACAAGATCTTTCGACGTTCAACGTCCTTTACTCAGCAGATAAACTGACTTACATGAGGAATTGACAGTACAGGAAAGCTCGTAAAACTGACAGATAGGGATTATAAAGAGATTAATATCTAGAATCCGGCACACCTGGAGAAAGAGTAACCTTTCCAAACAAGCAAAAAATGGGTACAATTCAAAAAACAAAAAGATTAAGTCAATCTGCTCAGACACAACGACAAGACAATTAAAGGATAATATAGGGTGACAGCTACTCAGAAATTTGGTAAACAAAAACTTATTCACAATACATATTCACAATACATATTAAACATACATATACAACGAAGATATCTCTAAGGCAACTAATTTGTATTTAAGTCTGTAATTATACTATTGAGGTCATTCTTAAACATGCAAAAATACAAGGGTCTAAATGATAAATGACTAATATTAAAATTACAATGTGAAATAAGTTGTATTATAGCAGATTCTAAAAGATTTCGTGATAAGACATCTTTTGACCTTGCAATTACTTAACTACCAATCCAATTTATTCAGTGGTGGTTTTCACTTAAATAAATGAATATTGCATTAGATGTTTGCCCAGTTTTTACAGAATATTTATGCTGGCTTAATCTTACTTCTAAGCCCTTTTTGTCTCGGACAGTCGAGCAAGGGCTTAGTTTATTCTATGGTTATGTTCTGTTGCCCATACCTAACTGACCGTTTATGTTGTATTAATCTCTGGGGAAGTGACTTTCCTGTAAATCAGATGTAAGATTAGTTATAGTCCAGGCATGGGATTTCGTAAACGCCTGTGTCCTTAGGGAATGTCTTTTGTTGGACATTAATCAGGGATTTGGCTAAGGTGTTTGGGTAAGTAAATGCAAAAGGGTTAGATTTTCCGAGGGTCTGGGTCACCGTCTTGATTCTGTCCAGGTGTGGAATTTTTATTTATTATTGGGTGTGTCTCTGGTCTTAGTCTTAAGGGGGTCAGCAGAAAATTACGTTTGCTATGTGAATTGCTTTCTAAATTCTATGGTCAGGATACTTTAAAGACGAAAGTTGCCTACGAATTAGTTCAAATTTTTTTTCCAGGAAATCTGGGAAACAAATTCGTAAGGCTCATAAGAATAAGTTTCTGGCTACGCCTATCTTGATAGGAATGTCATGATAGCTGAAGTAGTGATTGTATGAAAGTGAGAACGTTGGTTCTCACTTTCATACATAGTATTTTTCTCTCTATATTTTGGTGTTTTTATGGGCTCCTTCTATTAGATGGAATTCTGTTGTAACAGAACATTTTTACCAGTCATATATGTGTATGTCAATATAGTCCTCAGGAGAAAAGAGAATAAAAGACTCTAGTAGTTCAACAATTTCGCTTTCCACCAGCCCTCTTCAGGAGCTTTATTATAGCTAAACAGAATAAGTATATACATAAAAATCATAAACATTTTTCTCAATGGAAAATTAAAATTAACAGAACAGTTGTCAAAGTTAAAATTAGGTTGCTTAGATCATAAACAAATGGTAAAATTAACAATTCAAAAAAGTTAAAAGAGAGAACTATTCAACGATCTGGTGATTGATCATTTAAACCTGTGAATATATGTTCTATCTTTTAACTTTTTTGAAATGCCAATTTGACCATTTGCTTATCATCTAAACAACCTAATTTCAACTTTGACAACTGTTCAGTTAATTTTATTTTTTTTAGAAAGAATAATATTTGTATGCTTTTTATGTATATACTGTCACCTCTACGATGGAATATCTCAGGTCTTATAAGAATTTTTAACGTACTTTAGCGTAGGATCTTACCAACGATCCATTATTACTCAAATGGTGACAAAGAAAACACTCCTCACGTATTTATCTATAATATAACACCAATAATCCAACATTAATTACGTAAACTAGATATCAAAACACAAACACGAACATTAATTACATATTCTACAATATAGTTACGGTACTGAATAGCAAATAAGAACAATATAACAATCACAACTGTCACAGGTAATAGTTGGAATTATACTCCTACTTCATCCCGATAGTTAAGGTCCGAAGAAAGGTTTGAAAATACAAAAGCAAGGAGCACAGAGATGAAGTAGGTTGCGCAGTCAAGAGATGGCGCTAAAGCAAAAGAGACTGAAATACTCAAAGAGGGAAAAGGTACACACTGTTGAGAATAAAATATATACAATATTTATAACTACAAAGAGGGAGATTGGTAATTCGTCATAATACTTATTATGTTTATTAATAATAAAGCTATTGAAGAGACCTGGTGGAAGGCGAAATTATCGAGCTACTAGAGTGTTTTATTCTCTTCTCTCCTGTGGGCTCGTATTTTGACTTATCTCATCTTCGAATTATAAAGATTATATTTAAATGCATATATAAATAATATAATGTGCATGCTTCAGTGTAATTTGGCCATGTATCCATAGTATACACATTCACTAATACTTTCATATAAGTTTTCATTTTACATGAAAAATTTACTAATGTTGTGGTAAAATTTCATACTAGTAGAAGGGTTAAATACAATGGGTTTCACAGCGAGTGCAAGTGCGTTTTTGGGCAGCAATTCTGTAATGTACACTTGTATCAGTACGAGATTTTGCACTGTACCAAGAGGCAAAAACTCGATTAGTCAGAAATGGATACGAACACAACAGTATAAAAAAGCTTCGCCTGTAGGACAACATGGTTTTGTACCTGGAAAAAGTACACAAACCCAAATGTTAGTCCACCGTGAGAACATATACAAAAATATGAAAAACGGAAAAGGAACAGATGTGGTTTATCTAGACTTTGTAAAAGCTTATGACAAGGTAGATCATAATATATTAGCGAAGAAAATTAGAAAACATAATATAGTGGACAAAGTAGGAAGATGGTTAAAATAATTTTTACACAACAGAAAACAGATAGTTATTGCAAACGATGAGAAATCGGATGAAGCTAAGGTAATATCCGGTGTGCCACAAGGTATGGTGCTAGCAGCAATTCTGTTTGTTATTATGAGTGCAGATATAGACAGTAATGTTAAGGACTCGGTAGTGAGTAGTTTCGCCGATGACAAAAGAATAAGTAGAGAAATTACTTGTAATGAAGATAGGAATGCGATACAAAGAGACCTTAACAAAGTATTTGAATGGGCAGAGGTAAATAGGATGGTATTTAACTCTGATAAATTTGAATCAATAAATTATGGAGACAGAGAAGGAAAGCTATATGCATATAGGGTACCTAATAATGAGACAATCACAAATAATGAAGCAAGTTAAAGACCTAGTGTGATGTTGAATGGGAACATGTTATGCAATGATCAAATAGCAATTCTATTAGCAAAATGTAAAGCAAAAATGTTGTTATGGCACTTCAAAACAAGGAAAGCTGAACACATGATTATGCTTCATAAAACTTATGTTCGTAGCCCACTTGAATATGATATGGTACCCACACTATCAAAAGGATATTGCACAAATAGAGAGTGTACAGAGGTCCTTTATAGCAAAAAAAGAATAAGTTAAGGATCTTGACTTCTGGGAAAGACTACAATTTTTAAAATTATATAGTCAAGAAAGGAGAAGAGAACGCTACATGATAATTCAGGCATGGAAACAGATAGAAGGAATTGCTGAAAGCATCATGGAGCTAAAAATAATAGAAAGAGGTAGATTAATAGTGCCCAAAACTATACCAGGAAAAATAAGGAAAGCACACAGACCATTAATCCACTACGCACTAGCATTGACAATGCAGCATCTATTCAATGCGTTGCCAGCTCATCTGAGGAATATATCAGGAGTGAGAGTAGATGTGCTTAAGAATAAGCTCGACAAATATCTAAGCTGCAACCCAGATCATCCAAGATTGGAAGATGCAAAATATACCGGAAGATGCATTAGATGTCTTTGGGACAATTTTTGAGCACCTTAGTCATAGCATGGAGATAATTTTGTGAAATGTGCTTGTGTAATGTCAGTAGAGAAAATTTTTTTTTTTTTGAGAATCATGAGTTTCTGATGTGTCC
Organism: Macrobrachium nipponense; assembly: GCF_015104395.2. NCBI lineage: Eukaryota > Metazoa > Arthropoda > Malacostraca > Decapoda > Palaemonidae > Macrobrachium > Macrobrachium nipponense. The sequence goes on from NC_061100.1 coordinate 55,586,408, forward strand.
ACAGGTGGATTTTTTGCTGACAATACTGTGATGAGTCCGGTGTGATGGCTCTTTTCCTCTAGTATTGATTACTCAGTTTTGCACTATTCTGAGAGATGCTGATTTTTGGCATTTCACGAGATGTATCTACGTAAGGGGATTGTTTTCGGCCGTGTCCGATCGAAGAAAAAGTTACGATGCCAAAATTCCGTGACAATACATATCGCATTTATGGGGAAAAGTTGGGTTATGTATATTATATGTATTATGTGCTCTGTAATGGGGAAAGTTCACTTATTGTTATTGTCATTACCTTTTTTTTATTTTTATTTTTTTCTTTACCTACGAGGGATGTAATTAGGGTTGAGCTTTAAATAGCATTTCTTTCTGGAAGGGAGATATGATTTTTTGAGGGGCGTGAATTGCATAAATGGGCGTTTGACATTACGTCTCGTTGAAATTAATTATATGAGCAGTAAAAGGGTTTTTGCTGTTAGACATTGGAGAGTTCTTACTGATTTTGTGGGTTGCTGAAATATCAGAGCTTGAGAGAACTTTTTCCAGTGATGATTTCGGGGCTGGGCTTGTTACGTGTT
>NC_061100.1:55591982-55596982 GCF_015104395.2 Macrobrachium nipponense
AACCTGAGAATATAATCTATTGTTTTAAACTAAGGCTGAGTCTTGAACGGAAGGTTCTAGAAATTGTTTAAAAAGAAGCTTGCTAAACCATGAAATAAAAATTCTTCATTTGGAAATATTCTATCAATTATGATATTAATAGGGACATTCATGAACAAGGACTCAACGCCAAAACTGTTTAGTTATTTGATCCTGAAATTCTTAACCGTTTTCCACATTGTATTGGTTAAAAGGAAACTCATTTAAAATCGATACTAAAAATTTAGATATATTAAAAGACAGGCTGTTGTATGCCGCCATAATTGGTCTAATAGGCAGTCCAGGCTTATGAATTTTCGGTATTCCGTATAAAATGCTAAATGAAGGGCCAGAGACAAATAGTTTTTGGTATGTATTTTCTTCTAATATGTTTTCATTTTTTCAGTTTCCTTAAATATCTGTTTATTGATATCTAGAAAGTTAGGCTCTCCTAGAAGTTTAAATTTGGTGTTATCAGAGAAAATTTCTTGAATTTTAGTTGTATATTAAGTTTTCTTTGAGATTACAACACCTTTCCTTGTCTGACTTACAAATATCTGGATCATCTCTTCTTCTAAGAGTGAGTAATAATTCAAGGTCATCCTTTCTAAAGAACGGAGTCCATAAGACCTTCAGTTGAGAATAGGTCTTATGGGCCAAAGAGAAAATTTTCTGTTGTAAATTGCCAACATTTATATTTACATCAAGTTTGATGAGACGTTGAAACAACACTTCCAACGAATAAAAGAATCTAGCATGGTCAGGTCTATAAAAAGGTAAACAAAATTCAAGCCCAAACGAAAGTAAAAATTCTTCTCTTTTAGATGTGGTTGTCTGCGGTTTCCTGAATGGTTTTATATATATATAATATATATATATATATATATATATATATATATATATATATATATATATATATATATATATATATATATATATATATATATAATATATATATATATATATATATATATATAATATGTGTGTGTGTGTGCGTATGTATATATTCTCTCCTTCGTACAGAACTTATCATAGTATTGCAGCGGCCCTTAGTGCATATGAGGATCGCGAAGTTAACCAAACCAAACACAAGTATAACAGTCGCTCTACCATCAATCATACTGTCTACCGTTTTACTACTCCACCATACATTCAGATTTATCTCACTAATAACCATTTTACAGTACCACTACCACACAGAGAGAGAGAGAGAGAGAGAGAGAGAGAGAGAGAGAGAGAGAGAGAATGAGCGGATCAGTGCATAGATAAATCAGTCAACTGGCAGGGAACAACCGAGTGGATCATTAGACATATACAGCAATGTAAATTATTAGATAGAAGATAGACAAATAGAAAAAATCATACGAAATAAGTTTAAACTGAAGCAACTTTCAGAGAGAGAGAAGAGAGAGAGAGAGAGAGAGAGAGAGAGAGAGAGAAGGGGTGGGGGGGAGAGATGCCAGGTGAGTGAAGAAAGAAGGAGGGGGCGAGAGGTGTAGGGAGATGTGTTCGTATCCATTTCTGGCTGATCGAGTTTTTGTCTCTTGATGCAGGGACAAGTGTCTTTATTATTTACAATTAGTGATTCAAGATACTCTTATAAACTACGGCACTAGGTGTAATACACTATAGTAAAATTTCGTACTGATACGAGTATTCGTTACAGTCATTGCCCAAAAACGCGCTTTCACTCTCTGTGAAACCCATAGTAACTCTCAAGTAAAATATAAAGAAAAATTGTAACCAACACCGGATGTTCCATATCGTTTATTCTCCTTCGTCCTGTTTCTTCTTTCCATCTCTACGCTAATAAGTACAGCTCCACTTTTCCTTCACATGAAAAGGAGACCTATAGTAATATGAGGAATGGGCTGTATTTAATGTACCATTAGACAAATCTCAATTGGTTTGAGCTCTGGAGCACGAACGCCTTTGGGAGAACCGAGGGACAATTGAAATACGAGATTCTTAACTACGGCTAAAACGCGCACTTAATGGAGTGGGTCTTCTCTTTTGGAAGAGGCACGTACCGACCAAGTATGTAAAGGATTTCTCCATTATAAGGAGAAATGGAGGGCATGGATGAAAAGTAAAGATAAAAGTAACTGTTTTATTGTCCTATATTTCCCAACTAGTTATTTTTCTGACATCATATAAAAGCTTATTGATTTATTAATCTACTGAGGCGAAAAGAGAGCCAATGTTCTATGTATAATAAGAAAAGTAGTGATTAGGAATCATATTAGAGGAAATCTACCCCTATATTTTCCTCTAATTAATATATTAATATATGTGTGTGTGTGTTGTGTTAATGCTTGTGTGTTTTTGTTTACATAAAAAATATTCATTAGAGGAAAATATAGGGATATATTTCCTTGAATTTTATTCTTAATCAGCATTTTTCGTTTCTTATTATATATAGAAAGTTTGCAACGTTCTAACCTGACACAGGGCCCTTGTCCCGATCATTGCAATAATGCTTTTTACCGCATCTAGGCTACAGTGTGCTTTGCTAAATATCTTCTGGGCTTTCTCTGCACTTGCAGTACGTAGTTTTACCCTTTTTAGGTTTACTTGTTTGATGTGTTTTCCCTTTCTTTGATTGTTGGTACCTTTTTATAAGCTGCTTGCCTTACCTGGCAAGCAGCATATAAAAATGGTAGCTACTGCTACCATTATTGTTCTTGCTTATTATGACATTTAAATTGTTTTTTCCAAAGCTTTATAAGTCCTGAACTGTGTGTTGTTGGACACAGGCTACACTGGGTGTTGTTTGAAATGAGCTACACTGGGTGTTGTTTGGCATTGCTGTACTGGGTGTTGTTTGGCATAGGCTACACTGGGAGTTCTTTGACTTAGACTAGCCTATATTCGACTCTGCTAAGTCTTAGTTTGCATGAATTCCTACTAATATTCAATGTAGGCTAAACCAGTCTTTCTTTATATTGCACCTGACCTTGTTACTTACAACTCCTTCTTAAAATGCAGACTGTATTTATATTGCAGTCGAAAATCATTCAGAGACAAAAGTCAAATAGTAGTACCTGTTGCAGTGAAATTATTGCCGAGTTTAGTTGCTTATCATAGTAAGTTCGTTCAGTAAAGGTCACAAGATGTATCCATGGCAAGGTACCTCATTATGCCATAAAGGTTTTATGGTCCAGTTCACAAATAAAACACTGGAACCGCAAAAAAAAAAAAAAAACCTTGTGTCCAAGTGATGTACGGGAAGGAAGCTGGAGAGTCAAGAGTCGTCACTCGCCTGGCCAGCTTCAGACTACCAGGGTCGACGTCATCATGTCATATTGGACGGACTTCTCTCTCGGTGGGCTTGCTCCTCTAGCGCAGCCTTTGCTTGTCTGTCCATGTAGGGCATTGTTGTTGAACAAAGGCAAGACTAGAGCACGCTTAGCAGTTAATCGTTTGCATTATAAAATTCAGTGGTAAGTCTGTCAATTGATTCACCAGTGTTCTATTTCTTTGACTGAATTTTTTTATTTTCCCTGTTTCATAATTCCCATCTATAAGAAATCCTTTGTTGAGCAACCAAATTCTAAATATTCCCCTTATGAAGTAACTACAATAATTGAATTCATTGTTGTCCAGTTTTCTAACTTAAGTTAGTATCCTCAATGGTGCTAAAATCTTTGTTCATGATATAAAGTAAAACTTCCTCCCTAGTGGAATTGATTTTTATTAGTGTGAGATCTTTCACATATGCGCTGTTATCTCGTCGCTTTCTTTCCAGACGTGCATATGTAAGCCTTGAAGCCTGGTTTTCCTTCTTGCTTGGAGAAATATGCATCATCAGTGCCGAAATAAGCAAAATTCAACGTATATTGAACAGCAGTTCTAGCCAGGAGTCCTGTGAAGAGACTAAAATCCGTTGTTAAACTTTTTGCATTATCTATGTACTTAACCTAATTAGGACTAAGATATGGAGTTGTAGTTAACTCCCTTAAATGCTCCATTTTTTATCCTTTTCTTTTGTTAAGACTATTACAGTAATTTAATTTGATTCATGTCGTTGCTTGTGAATAGGATTCGTAGTTTGTACTGATCAGTTTCAACCTGGCAAACTTCCGTTATGTTGCAGCCTTAATTGGCATATTACGTAGGTCCATGGTCAGTGCAAGGCAGCATTGATCTAAATAGTAGTGTAACTAAAGTAAGTAACCATGTACTAACATAAGTATATATATATATATATATATATATATATATATATATATATATATATATATATATACATATATATATATATATATAATATATATATATATATATATATATATATATGTGTGTGTGTGTGTGTGTGTGTGTGTGTGTGTGTGTGTGTGTGTGTGTGTGTGTGTGTGTTTTGTCCATACAAACCCCTTACAAACTGAAAATTTTAATTGAAAATGACAACTGAAAAATGGCAACTGTAAAATGGTAACTTGACTCGAGCAGGAAAGCACTGCCTAACTCTCTCTCTCTCTCTCTCTCTCTCTCTCTCTCTCGCTCTCTATCTCTCTCTCTCTCTCTCTCTCTCTCTCTCTCTTCTCCTAATCAACCAATCGACCTCTGTGTAATTCGCATATCACAATTACCTAAGGTCGTTAAATCAGAATCGCAAATTATCAAAAACATAGCCTTTATTAGTAAAGAAGAAATCATTAACTGAATGATTCAAATTCTCAAAAAACAAAATGACTAACTGAATAAGTCAAAATCTGAAACTTAAACTTCTAAATACGACCCAAATAATGCACCATTATGATAAGGTATAATTCAAAACCACAAATCAAAATAACCCTGGGGATCGGACAAAACCCGTCCGCCCCTTTCTCTACAATAACTAGACATCAATCATAAAACAAGCAGTCAGAAAAGGTCACTAATATGTCTCCTATAACTAACAACACTCCATTACGGAAATTTTCAGATCCCTCCATTTCATCACTAATCACGCACAAAGAAATAAGACATGGCCATTCCGA
>NC_061100.1:55604482-55614482 GCF_015104395.2 Macrobrachium nipponense
AAATCTACAAAACAAAGGAAAACAGGAGTGGCTGATGATAGGTAGTAGTTCAGCAATTCTTTCAGTATGTAGATGCAAGTGTCGGTTGAGTGGTTTTCTTTAAACCCAAGCTGGTTGTCAGTGGTGTGTAGAAAGGGGAGAAGTCTCACTAGAAGAACGGACTCAAGTATCTTCGATGCGATCATTGTGATTGCAATCGGCCGTTAGTTGCCATGGTCAGCTGCATCCTATAGCTTGTTTTTGATTATGGTATCAAGTGAACTAAGAGTAGGGAGTCTGGAAGAAACTGGAAAATTATGCACTCATTGAATAGGGCAGCTAGCAAAATGTAAATTATCGGAAGGCAGAATTTGAAAGCCTCTGCAGGAAGACCATCACAGCCGGGCGATTTATTATTAGGTAGGCTGTTTATGGCATCGCTGATGTTACCTGGCGTAATACGGTCTGCAAAATTAAATTAAATGTTGTCAGTAAGGAGGTTATCTACATCCCTTCGGGAATCTTGATCATTTATGCAACTCAGGATATTGTCTCCGACAGCTTCCCCTACTCTCTGTGACAGCTTTTAAGTTTTGGAATTTAAAGACTGGATATCTTTCCAAAGAGGAGGATAATCACCAGATTCTAAGTTTCTAGACATTGCATCGGATCTTAGCTGTTTTTCATTTAGCCTACAGTGCTTAAAAGCAAGTTTGAACTGTGCTGTTGCCTGCCTCATTAATAATGCAGTGTGTCCTTCCCTCGGGCTACCATTTTCTCCAAAGTAAAAACATTTCTCTTGATCTTTAACCAAGTCATTCCATCCAGGTATATTACGAGAATTACCTTGATGAAATCTATAGGCAGTCCTGCCTGAAGCAAGCATAGCATAGATTATGTTCGAATAGAATTCATTCAGATCCCTCCTGTGGTGGTCATTTCTACAATTTGTGTTGGTACAGAGGAAGGCGTCTGCTGGTTGAACTATTGACTGCAACCTGGTTTCTGTGGTCGCCCTAAAGTATCTGGTTTTCTGTTGGTTTTAAAATCCCAGTTTACCGCTGGTGGGCAATCAGTTAGGGGGTTCACGGTAGGGAGGGATGGGTTACTGAATGACACCTGTGATGGAATGTGAACGTAGCCCGTTGCAAGATCGTAGCGAATATTGCAAGTCATAATAGAATCAGGAATAGGAGGAGGGAGGGAGGAGCATTACTTCACTAATTTGGAGAGCATGATTTTGACAGAAGCAAGTAAGTTCATTATAAAATTGTTTTGTGGGGTGAGAATTAAGGTTCCTGATTATACAAATATGATCGGCAGGAGAATCATGAATAATACTGTGTAACTCCCCTAGGATCATGCAGTAATGGTAAAAATTATTTTATTTTCCCAAGGCATATACACATTAATTATTAGGATTTTAGAGTTCCCTACTGTCACTTGAAGCCCCAGCAATCTGTCACTCATGTAGGTCATCACCTTTATCTTGTCTAACGATTTATGCCACAGGAAAGAAAGGCCCCCTTTCAAGTGACCGGCTATGATTTGATCTGTAACTTGCATCAATGAAGTCGAGAAGGTTATGAAGTCTTCATGAATTGAATCGCAGATGACAATCTCATGAGGCCAGAGGAGCGTTTCTTGTAATGCAATGATACCATTGAAATTTTATGCAGAACATATTTAGGAGAGGAATGTTCCGCTTGAGGCCAACAATATTCCAAGAGATTATGTTTAATGTATCCATGGCTACTCACGAAGATGGGAGATGAATGTGCTGATCATTTAGGTGGATGGGGGGTTAGCCAGGGGTAGTGGGCAGTCACTCGCCGGTGGGGGGTTGGCTGACACTTGCTGTGGAAATGACCCTGGCTGGGGTGCTAGTAAGTTCCCCAGGGGGTGGTTGGTCCCGGATTAGGTTATATGTTGAAACTAATATATTAGGACCGAAATTCTCGCCTTCAAGAACGTTGCGGTGTTGAAATAGGCAGGTAATCCTTTAAGCCACTTTATGTTAACTTCTGCATGGGAGTTCGTGAGGGATGAGTGGGTCAGAGCCAGTGAGATACTTGACTCTCTCCACTATGGCGTCTAGCATCACCGATGAGCGCAGATTGTGAATTACTACGTGACATCTCTTTTCAGGTGTCGAGCGAGGTGAAACACGAATGTTGGGCTCCGGTCCAGCGGCCAAACGAGAGGTTCTTCTCTTTTTTCTGCTTGTTTGTATCTGCCAGCCGCCAGACCCCTCATGATCACTCTCATCTGCATCTACGATGGGGGGTTGGGGGGGAGAGATAGGGTGGGGAGGATCACAAGAGCTTGTAATCATCACCAGTGATCTATCTTCCACCAGACGCACTGGGGAGGGAGAAGAGGTTGGGAGACCAACAGTCCCCTCAGAACGGTCTATAGGTGATGGGGGCACTTCCGTGTTGCTGGAAGGCGAGGAAAAATTGGATGCTACGTTCAAAGGAGTCTGGTGGCTATCTGTGCGATTGTTTATCAATCCCTGCACTCCTTTGATCGCATCCCATATCCGTGTGAGATTATTTGTTTCCACCGTTTTAAGACTTTCTTGGGATTCCTTTAGTCTTTTGATCACGTCCCAGATTCTTGATAATTTATCATTTGTCTCCTCGATTTTTTTCCGAGTTTTTTCCAATTTTTTCTGAGAGAGATTTTGCTGTTTTGAAGGCATTTTCTGCCGTGTGGTACACAGCAGGTAGGCTTAGGTCAGCAGGCCCCTTTGGAGGCAGATTGTAAGGGTCTTAGGTGTAGATTTCCACTGAGCAGGTCCTTAGCCATTAAGTGATAGATGATATTTTCTTATGAGAGGACAAGTTTTTCATGGATCGCTCCTTGAGAATGCTCTCTAGTATCAGATCTTTGCATTTCGTATATGCAACGTTGATTTCCTCATCGGAGAGGACATCACTGACAGATTGTATAGCCGACTCGACGTCGGAACGGTTCGATTGGTATTATATACAGTAAAGGCAATTGTTCGCGAGTACGGAACTTGTGTGTGGGGCACAGGCACCGGTAGGTGCCAGGGACACTTGCACAACGGTTGGAGGTTGGTTGGATGACATTTTTGTGGCAAGGGAAGGGTCAAGCACTTACACATACACTGCATTCTTTTACCCATTTCCCAGATCCAATAAGAGGTATAATCACCAAGGGCGAAAAAACCCTTCTTTTCTGTGAAGAAATGCAAGAGAGACCTCCAACACGTCTGCCCCCACGCGTCACAATAATAACAATAGACATGGTTTGAAGTAAAGCAGGGTTGGTCGAGAAAATGTGCAATATGTCGTTAATGCTAATGGCATACCACCTCTGAAGTTCCATGGCATTATTTATCAGCAGGTACTGTGCGATATCATGAACGTCGTCGTATTAACTGTGAATTTCATTTGACGTCAATCATAGACAATCTAAAAATTTTTTTATTTGAAATAGATTCAAAGTATGGTGATATATTGTATCATACTGAAATGAAGTGGTTCAGCAAAGGATAAGTTGTCAGGCATTTTTATTTTTTACTTTTTTTTTTTTTGCTTTTCGTCATGAAATCGTAATATTTCTTACTGAAAAAGGAAATATGAAAGAATCATTTTCAGATTCAGATCGGGTTTTCTGTTTAACTTTCTTATCTGATATAACTGACAGGGGAAAATTGGTATTAGATATGTTTACTGAGATGAAAGCATTTGAAAATAACCTAGATATTTTTATGAAACAGTTAAGTAATGAAATCTTTATACATTTTCCCTGTTGTAAGGAGTTGCAGAATGAGAAAAGAAATACTTCAACTGCCTCAAAAGACAAATGCACCAAGGCAACAAAGCTTCTAAAAGAAGAATTTACAAATAAATTCAAGGACTTCCATGATCATAAGCAGGAAAATATAATGTTTCAAAACCCTTTCAGTGTATCACCAGAAGAAATTCCATGAATTTACCAAATGGAAAATAATTGATTTGCAAGCCAATGATGCACTGAAAACCACGTTTCAAGATAATAGACTTTTGGATTTTTATTCTTGTCTATCTGAAGAATATTCTGATTTTAAAAAGTTTGCTACTGTTATGCTTTCAGTTTTTGGTCGCACATATATCTGTGAGCAAACATTTTCAAAAATGAAACGAGTAAAATCGAAACTTAGATATAGACTTACTGATGAGCATCTTCACCAAATTTTGAGGCCTTCTGTACAAATTTTGAAATATATATTGATAAAAAAGATGAGATACGTAGACTTTTCGATAACTTGCTATTCTTTGCACAAACTGTACAATAAAACATAAGCTACTATTAAGAATTCTTTTATTTATACGAATAATACCTATTTATAGACAATGAGCAACCCTTTATCACCACTCCTCTCAAACTTATACATGGAATTCTTTGAGAAACGCTACTTACCTAATATCATTTATATTCCTGTAAAGTGGTATAGATATGTTGATGATATTTTAGCTGTTCTGCCTGCTGGATTTGATGTAAATGATTTACTCTCTAAATTAAATAACCAGGTACCATCTATTAAGTTTACTCTAGAATTGGAAAAAGACAATTGCCTCCCTTTCTTAGATGTTTTGATACATAGAGAACCATTTCGATGTAAATTCAGTATTTATAGGAAACCAACCAACAACTAAACATATTCATTTCTATTCAGGCCAACATCTTAATATAAAAATATCAATTTTTTCTTCTATGTTTTTACGAGCATTGCGCATTGTCAGTCCCCAATATTTGGATCAAGAAGTTGAATACATAAGAAAAATAGGGAAAGATTTATGTTATCCTTCACATATATTAGATATTTGTTATAATAAAGCCCACAAAAAGTTTTATAGTGTAAGTAACACGGAGAAAGATAATTCTAAGAACGTTCTCAGTTTGCTTATTTTAACGGATTTGAAACCATTAAATCATTGTTAAAAGAAGCCTTTGAGGTCAACCTTGTTTTCTCCTATAATAACACACTAAAAGGAATGTTAATAAAAAATGGCCCCAGAGAAAGCAACAACATAATCATACTATAATGGACATAATGTCTGTCTGTCTGTCATTCAATCACGGCCAAACGGCTGGTCAGATGGGCATGAAACTTGGCAGGGTTATGGTGGGGACCCCTAAGATGGTTTGTAATGGGGTTTCATCCAACCTAACCCCCTCCTTTGTAGGGGGTGGGGGTGAGAAGGGATTCCCTGAAACAGAACTGTTTCTGGCCGTGAAATGAGGCTGGTTATTCCCGTAAACTTAGTTACTTTACGATTTTTCATACATAATTTCTATACAACTTCCCTAGAGAAAGCCACGAATATTTCAGCTCAGACACAATAGAAGATGAAAATTATCATCAATATCCGCAAGATTTTTTGAAAAACTTAAATCCATCGGGACTGCCAGTGCACAAAATAATGTTGAAGAAGTACTGCCCGGTAATGTTGCTTCAGAATTTTGATCCTGCCAACGGACATTGCAACGGAACGAGGTACACCGTTATGGAGCTAAACTACCATGTCATCAAAGCCAGTGATAACAACGGGCCCTCACACCTGCAAACGTCTGTTCTTCCCCCGGATTCCCCTGATGCCTTCGGACAACCAGTTTCTGTTCCAGTTACGGCGCAGGCAGTTTCCCATCAACCTGGCCTTCTCATACACTGCAAACAAGTCGCAGGGACAGACTTTGGATCATGTTGGTGTGTTTTTGCCGTCACCTATGTTCACGCATGGCCAACTGTATGTGGCGATGAGCAGAGCAACTGACTCTGCCAACTTGAAATTAAGTTGTGGACAAACTGATAATATTGTGTACAAAGAGGTTCTGTAGTAGGTATGTATAAAAATCACTCTTATTTTGGTATTGCTGAACAAATAGTACATATAAATTTTTCACTTCTGCACCCATATTTTATCACCCATCGCAGATGGGTAAGTTTGCTAGTATATGAAATTCCATGTATGGACTGCCCCTCATTTTATCTAGGACAGTCGAGCAAGGGCTTAGAAGTAAGATTAAGCCAGCATAAATATTCTGTAAAAACTGGGCAAACATCTAATGCAATATCCATTCATTTAAGTGAAAACAACCGCCGAATAAATTGGATTGGTATTCAGTAATTGCAAGGTCAAAAGATGTCTTATCACGAAATCTTTTAGAATCTGCCATAATACAACTTACTTCACATTGTAATTTTAATCTTAGTCGTGGCCTATTTCATTTAGACCCTTGTATTTGTAACATGATTAAGAATGACCTCAAAGATATAATTACAGACTTAAATACAAATTAGTTGCCTTAGAGTTATCTTTGCTGTATATGTATGTTTAATATCTATTGTGAATATGTTTTTGTTTACCAAAGTTCTGAGTAGCTGTCAGCCTATATAATCCTTTAATTGTCTTGTCCTTGTGTCTGAGCAGATTGACTTAATGTTTTTTTATTTTTTAAATTGTACCTATGTTTATGCTTGTTTGGGAAGGTTACTCATTCCCCAGGTGTGCCGGATTCTAGGTACTAATCTCCTTATAATCCCTATCTGTCAGTTATACAACCTTTCTTGTACTATCAATTCCTCATTTAAGTCATTTTATCTGCTGAGTAAAGGACGTTTGAGTCGAAAGAGCTTGCAGAATCTCTGTTGTTTATTTTTCCTTTGTGGCTTATACCTTTATATATATATATATATATATATATATATATATGATATATATATATATATATATATATATATATATATATATATATATATATATATATATTAGTATGTATATATATACATATATATATATATATATATATATATATATATATATATATATATATATATATATATATATATATATATATATATATAATATATATATATATATACGTATATATATATATATATATATATATATATATATATATATATATATATATATATCTATATATGTGATATATATATATATATATATATATATATATATATATATATATATATATATATATATATATATATATATACTATATATATATATATATATATATATAATATATATATATATATATATATATATATATATATATATATATATATGTATATATATTATAAACTGCTTGTACCTGAGTGTACAATGTGGGGATGTGACCTTCTGGCACCCCTAAAATGACCTTCTGAGGTGTGACTGTGAGGACCCCAGAGCGTAAGACAAGTAGCTGGGTACTGATAACTTATTACAGGTAAAAACAGGATATAAAGGAGACTGTGGAAGGATGTGTAGTATCCTACCTGAACAGAGAGAAACTGCGTCTGAGCCGGAAGGATTTGTGTTTTCTCGGAGACATGCATTTAAAGATAATAAGATATACAAATAATGAAATAATGAAATTACATACTTTCTACATCAGTGGAAAGGCCGTGGAACGCTCTATGGAATGGCTAAAGGAACAACATGGTTTGATAAAGAAATACAATAAAAATATATAAAAAAGTGTTGTCCTTACAAATACTCCCCCACCAAGAAAACGATTATGGAATAATGATTGGATGAAAAATATCTTAGAGGCTGGAGGGGACCCTGCGTTTTTGTGACACTTGTTGTAGAGCGTTATTGAACGTAGAGTCCTTCGGCATTGCTGGCTGACAGGATGCCTCCCTTGGCGGTTACCTGGGGGGTTCTACTGTTGACTGAGGGCGACCAAGACTGCGGAGAAAACTGTATTGTGTGTGGTGGCTGCGTGTGACGGGCTATGGGCACCCCCATGTGTGGTGGAGGTGGCACAGGTTGGGCTGAAGAAGTCCCAAGGCATGGCAACGGCATCCAGCAGGTAGCACAGAACCACAGATGGGCCAGGTCGGCAGGTTGAGGTAGCCCACAGGTAGCAGTGTCGGCAGGGAGAGGAGGCCCACAGGTGCGGCAGCGGTGCCGGTGGGCCAAGGAGAACTATAGGAGATGGCGTCGGAAGGGTGAGGAGGCCCACAGGTATGGCAGCGACGTCAGGCAGGCCAAGCGAGCCCCAGGAGCGACGGCAGCGTCGTGGGGTTTGAGGAGGATCATGGCAGCAACATCAGGGGGGTCTGAGCAGCAATGTGTGGCAGCAATGTTGGGTGGGTAAAACAGGACCCTGGGTGCAGCGGCGGTGTTGGGAAGTTTCCTGGGGACTTGCAGGTGTGGTAATGGCACCGGAGGAAGAACTGAGGAGGCCATGACGTCGGATGGATATTTTTGGACTGCCGCCTGATTTTGTTGGCTGACCAGCACCCAGCTACCCATCCTCAAAAAACTCCTAAACACGTTTGGAAGCCGTACCGTGATGGGTCCGTTAATGGCATCAGTGTCGTCCATGGAATGGAGCTTTCAGAGACCTAAACTGTGGTGCCGTATTGAGTCCGTTAAAGGTTCTCTGAAGGTGAGCTGCCTTACTTAGTCCGTTAAAGGCTATGCCTAAATCACTGTGTCACCGACTCCAGGAGGTCACCAGTTGTGAGGACCAGAGAGGAAGACAGGTAGCTGGGTACTGATAATTTATTACAGGTAAAAACAGGCTATAAAGGAGGCTGCGTACAGATATGTAGTATCCTACCTGAACAGAGAGAAATTGAGTCTGCGCCAGAAGGATTTGTGTTTTCTCGGAACCATATATTCAATGATAATAAGATATACAAATAATGAAATTACATAAGTTATACATCAGCGGAAAGGCCGTAAAATGCTCTATAGAATAGTTAAAGGAACAATGTGACTTGATAATGAAATAAAATAAAAATATAGGAAAAAGCGTTGTCCTTACAGGATGATGTTTATGAGAAACAAGAATCTTCAGCTGAAGGCCGATATTACTGAAAAGGATGAATTTACATAAAATCTGGATTCTAGATTAAATGAGCTATATTTACATTTAAATTACGTGTAGGTCCAGAAACTAATGGAAGGTGGTTGATTGCAGGCCCACTGGAAATGCGCAGCTTGGAGACGACCCAGACCCCAGATATATAAATTTGCACAAACCAGTTATTTAAATGCAAGCGTCGTTTTCATGGGTTCCCAATATTTCTCTCACAATCAGCATGGTATTTGTCTGCAAAGAGATCGCATTCTAGCATCAGTACTAATGTGGGGGACGTGCAAAACGTTACACAGTACTTGCTCAAAGCATTGCATAAATCTGACTCAGGGCTTCATAAACTGACTGGGAGCTTAATCTTATACAGGAAGGAATATTAATTTGCTTGAATGAACTAGGGAGATGTTTAATATCATTACTAGCATCAAAAGGGGAATTAATCACAGCATTGAACCAAAATTAGGGAGTGTAAAGCTAAACAAAGAAGGGGAAAGTCGCCCTGGAAGTATGAAATGAAATACAGACAAGAGGCAAAAACAATTTACTGACTACACTAGAATTATTCTCACAGTACCTGGAAATCCTTGGTCTTGTTGTCTCCCCATCTGCTGATATGTTTGTGCACTATGGATGGCATAAGAGCACGTGGGATCCCCAGAGGAAGCAGGGGAGCAAAAAGGGGGGGAAGTGGAGTTTTTTGCAGGTGAGAGGCATCTGGCCTCTGAGAAAGTTCTGAGGCTTCTGAGGGCTTCCGAGAAAGAGCTGCTGTGGTCCCATCCTTTTAATATGTCGGCCTAGAGATGCTCCTCCCCCGTTCAGGACACCTGTGAAGATTAAATCTAGGCAGTAAATGGAAGTAGAGATCATTTAGGGGGAATAAACGCTTTCAGTTCAGAGGGGCAACTCGAAAATGTGTGCTATTATTTATAGAGGAATATTACTTTATTTATAGAGGAATATTACTTTCCCTTGGTTCTGGTTTAAAATCCTGAACGAATATATATATATATATATATATATATTATATATATATATATATATATATATATATATATATATATATATATATCTAATTATCTATATATATATATATATATATATATATATATATATATAATATATTATATATATATATATATATATATATATATGTATATAGTATATATTC
>NC_061100.1:55616982-55626982 GCF_015104395.2 Macrobrachium nipponense
TATATATATATATATATATATATATATATATATATATATATATATATATATATGTGTGTGTGTGTGTGTGTGTGTGTGTGTTTGTGTGTGTGTGTGTGTATGTGTGTGTCTTCAGAACTGATGCTACACCATTGCATAGGTCTTTGTTCAAAATTCACTAACTGGCAACTATCATGATCCATATTTATCTGTCTTTCCAATACGAAAACACGATTATTGCATATAATACGGCCATAATATGTTCCATATATTTCAAAACTGCAAGAAAGTGTCACGTGTAGCCAAATTTCAGATAAAACATGAAATGTTTTCAAAACTTTTGTTCACTCATTAGTGAAACATTTGCCCAAAACAAAGTTATCATCAAACATCAGTTCAATTGCTAAATAAAAAAAAGCTTAAAATAATTCTCATAACATAAATATTGCTTCCAAAGCAATTATAAAATTAAAGATTCTAATGGTTAAGCCATAATTTTTCAATGTTGCTGAGAAGGCGTTATCCTCCCAATGCCTTTTAAGTTCAAGTTTAGTCCAAGTAGGGAAGGGGTGAGAAGGAAGTGGGAATAGGGTGACATATAAAAGTGATAAAAAACAACAGATATTTGTGTCTAAACCATAGTTTTCTATGTTGCTGAGATGAATAGTGACACTCCTAATGCCCTTCAAGTCCAAATTCAGCCGTGATAGGAAGGAGGTGTGGGTGGTATGAGAAGTGGGTGGGAAGTGGGGTGACATGTAATAGTAACCAAAGACAACATAGATATTGTCTAATCCATAGTTTTTCAGGCCACTAAGAAGAATCCCTTTCACCAGTAAAAGATCAACCACGTCATATGACGTGTTGCATAAGTCATCCCACACAGGTTATCCACATCATATGATGTTCTTAACTTTTTAAATTTTCGCGCCTTCATAGCTTATTGCTCCATCACCAACAAGAGGAAGACGTCGTCCATTTCTAAGAACAGCACAGAGGCGGGGAGGTATGGTTGTCAAGGGAGGTAGGTCTGGCCATGTCAGACATGTCAGCCCAGCTGATCCGGGGTGGCAATGGATTATTGGTGATAACTTTCAGCCTCACACCTTCGATTTTACTGAAAGTTTATCTGAAATACAGGTGGATAATTTTGAAGAAAATGCTAATTTTGTGGAAGGATTCTATAATAGAACTGATTGAAGAGGAGTCAAATCATTACTTTCATTTTATTCAAAATGGTCATATATCGAGCGTACCCTCAAGGGAACCACAGTTGTATGACATCACAGTATCAAAGACGAGAAATTTCTTTGCCTTGGTTATGCTTATGGGTATTGACAGGAAGGGCAATGGGATTGTTAGGTCACTGATCCTTTCCTGAATACGCCCATTTTTCCGAAAACAATGTCTGTGAATCGTTTTATAAACATTTTACGTGAAATACATTCCTATGATAATCTTGAAGGATATCTTAGTAATGTAGTAAGCAAGACAAAAAAAATTCGTGCAGTGTTTGATCATATAAGAAATAGAAGCAAAAAAGTGTTTTATCCCTTTCGTAATGTGGCCACAGATGAGATCCTTGTTTTATGGAGAGGTAATATATCATTTAGACAGTACATTGCCTCTAACCGTCACAGATTTAGATTGAAACTGTTCGTTTTATGTGACTGTCAAACTGGTTATGTTCAAGAACTTATACTGTACCTGGTGCTGAAACAGAAGTGACGCTCAACGAGACTTTGGGTTGTCTGGCGGTGTAGTGCTAACTCTTATAGACCCTTATCTTGACAAAACTCATGTATTGTTTGTCGATAAATGGTATAACTCTCCAGCCCTCTTTCAGTACCTGTGTTCCAAAAAGACAGGAGCCTGTGGTTGCGTAAAAAGACGACAAAAAAGCATTCCAAACGTCGCTCGTATTGTCCGCAGGGATGAAGTAACACACAAGCAAGCAGATAATATCCTTGCTGTTCAATGGGGAGACAAACGGGAAGCTTCCTTCCTCATAGTTCACAATCCTCTCATGATCCTAAGCCAGATTGTTGATCCGCAAACTCGTGAAAGAGTATCCAAACCTGACTGTGTCATTGATTATAACACTAATATACGTTTGATAAACAGGTCGGATGCAATGATATCTTCTACTGATTGAGCTCGTAAGACACTAAAATGGTATAAGAAACTTTTTTTTTCTTTTTTTTACATGTTGGATATGTTAGATATCACAATGTTGGCTGCGCAAAGACCCATAAAAAATGTTGCTGTCAGATTTCATAATTAAAGTGATACGCCAGCTGTTAGAAGATAATGCTGTTGAACGCCCCTCACCTCGTCGTCACTCTGCTGCTGTAGATCCAGCCTGACTTTCTGCAAGTCATTTCATTCGTACAGTGCCAGTGCCACCAGTATAAGACACTCACTCCCACTGCCGTGAATATGATGTTGTACTATATCTGGAACTATGCTTTGAAGAATATCATACTCTTATAAATTTGTAAAAGTGCTAGAAAAAAAGGTATAAATATTGCTTCCAAAGCAATTATAAAATTAAATATTCTTATGTTTAAGCCATAATAAACTTGTTTCTAATTTCAATTTAGTAAGAGATATTTATACAAAAGAATCTTCGTATTAGTGGGAAACAAATGGTGGATTAAGAGACCTATAAAGGGAGGTGTGGAGGGTCAAGTAATAAAGAGAGGAGAGAGAGAGAGAGAGAGAGAGAGAGAGAGAGAGAGAGAGAGAGAGAGAGAGAAACAAGTGGAAATGTAAAACAACACCGCACGGATTATGTCGCAGCAGCCAGCTGTGGGATACAACCCTAATGCAAAATTCCGGTTTTGGACCTTTAAACGTTGGTTGTGTGCCTTTTAAGTGCTATTTTCTTTCTTTTGGGACGGGACCATTTCTCATTGATTAAGCCAAAACAAATAATTTCGATCTTGTTGCGGGAGTAAACTTTGCTTACATGTGACCTCTGATGGGTTAAGTCCAAGTTCAGCTCCAACAGGGAAGGAGTGAGAAGGGGTTGGTGAGGGGGTGACATGTAAAAATAATAAAAATATGACAGAGTTAGTGTCTAATCAAAAGTTTGTGCAGTTGCTGAAATGAATAGTGGCATTCCAAATGCCTTTCAAGTCCAAATTCAACCCTGGTAGGAAGAGAAAGTGAGAAAGGGGTGGGAAGGGGTGACATGTAAAAACAATTGAAAACAATAGGTATTAGTGTGTAATCCCTGGTTTTCGAGGTTGTTGAAAGGAATAGTGACACTCCTGAAGTCCAAGTATAGCCCCAATAGGAAGGGGGGGAGTTGAGAAGCAACTGTCTTATCAGCAGTGAGAGAGAGCGAGAGAGAGAGAGGAGAGAGGGAGAGAGAGAGCTTATCGGTTGCAATCAGAGATTTCCAAGGCGGTGCCGGGTTGGTCAGCTAATGCCTGTATAAAAACGCTTCTTTAGGGACAGTAATTGCTACACGATAAGCCAACAAAAGTCCCTAACAAACAATAAACCACCTGATTTCTTATTTCCTGAACCAGTTATTTCTATTTCTCGGACTAATCATTCTTATTAAACTCTTTCCATCTCATCTTAAATTTTCATTCTATCTCGCAATTTCAATTTCATCTGAAAGTTTTGAAAACTGGCATACTTCATGAAATTAGCTTTAATTTTTTCTTTATCTCTTTATCAGAGAAAGCTAATTGTTTCACTGTTTATCATAAATTTAAATAATTTCTACACTTCACCTTGTTCCAGTTCTCTTTAAGTAATGATTAGTGAAGAATTGGTGATTGTAACGGCCTTCACATTAATAAACTAAAGGCGCTTATAACCTAATTCCACTCTGTAGCTTCTTTAATCCATTTCAGACTGACCTTTTCCTTCAGAGACCTATTTAACCTTACTTGTAAAAGGCATTATTCTCCAGAACATACTTTGAATCCGTTTACTCATATTTCATTATTCTTCACTCCACCTAGCCATCAGCTGATGGATATGATATTGAAACGTAATTACAGGTTTGTGTACAGACAAATACATTTATATATGTCATAGACAACGACTACTCGAAAATTTACGGTTAATATTATGAGTGGGACACCCGTTTGTTAATGAATTTTAATAACATATATTTACTACTTTTACTACAGTTGTACATGTAACTGTAGTGATTCCAGGCGCGCGCACACACACACACACACACACACACACACACACACACGGACTAATAGTGAGGCTTCAGGAAGAAAAATAATAATTTATTTTTATGCGCATCTTTGCCGTCAGATTATGTTATAGAATAATCCAAATCAAGTACAATAAATACTTATCTATTGAATACATCGCATCAGTCGGTAGCTGGGTTAAGTTCTGGAATATCTCTGTGAAGCATTTCATTACAAACACTGGAAAGAACTTGTCTTCATTGTATGCAATTACCGATAACACAGTTAGAAGTGTTGTGTCAAATCATCTTCACATTTTTTTCACTCCGACTCAATATCAATGTATTCGTTGATTTTATAGTTAAGTAAAAGGCCTTTAAAACATCTGGTTGGCAGCCTGCCTAAAGCGTTACTAAATTAATAAATAAATCAACCATTACCAAATTTATTTATGATGGACGTTACTTTATGCAAAATAATTCCTTAGTTATGTAAACGCAATTTTGCGTAGGTGAAAAATGAACATGGAAAAACACCAAGAGTAATTTAATTTTGCAATGAAGGTATAAATGATTGCATGTTGAGGAATGATAATTAGCCGAAAATTTTATGGTTAGTATATTGAACCCATGAATAGTAATGCTATTTGTTCTTTTCTCCAAGGTCGTTTACTTTACATATTAGTTTAAAGTCCTTACCTGACCCACTCCCCTCCCCACCAACACCCAAGAGAAGAGGAAAACTCTGAACCCACCAACACCACCACCCACACCCTCCCTTCTTCCGCCACCAAAGTGCACATTCAGCGTAAAACGCCTTACTTATTCAGTCGTTGCATTTATTGTAACTTTACCTTTCTTTGTATATTTATGAGGAAAAAAGGACCATTCTATGAGAAGAATATTTTATGAATTCTCCCTAAGTGCCATTGGACACGATTTCTTCCGTGAACTTTTCACATGCCAAAACTATAGTTATTCTTTTTCGAAATTAGACTTATTTGTATTCAGGTCTATGAGTTTAAGCCTTTACTTTGATTGATCATGATTTTTTTCCTATGTTATGGAGTATTTGACTGGGTAGAGCTAGTTCTTCTTAGTTTTATTGAATAATGCAATCAATGGTAGTTAAGTGACAAAATAAATGGATATTTTGCAAGAACAAATTGCCATATAATCTACAAATTTTTATTCTGAACTTATAAAATACATAAAGCTTTTCCAGTGCTTCGTTATGACGTCATATTTCAACCGTTATAGTGTTCTTATTAAGAGTAATTGAAAAAGTAAACTTGCCGGTTGAAAATAGTCTGAATTATGATGACATACACATACAAAGCAATTAGCAATTACGGATTTCATGAACATTTTATACAGAATCCAATCGGTCTTCATTATACATGCAATGCTTCAAATTTTGAAACTCTTACCGCAGTATTGAATATTTCAGAGTAGAATAATTTTAGGACACACAGGCTACTCAATATCTCAAAATTCAGTCACCAACTAGTATTATGAAAATAGGTTAGGTGGGTTGCTTAGTTGTACTCTGACCTACCATCATCAGTTTATGTTATGCCGCCATATTTAAAAGGCCTGTTCATGTCGCGGAAGTTTTCAGTGAAAGTTACTAAGAGCATGACTAGAAAAAAAGTATGTAATGAAACTAGGAAAGCACGGCAGTTGTCGCCTATAAATTTAGTGAAAGTATAACAAGAAAAAGTGGGAAAAAATGAATCACAAAAATAATGGCAGAAACTACTGGAACTTCTGCTGAAACCCATTGGCTGTCATTTCTAAGGCAAAGTGAATTTGAAGCGAGGGGCATTTGTAGTTTAACCCAATAACCTTTTGCTATGGGAAGCAGCTTTAGTGCCCCAGCTGTCAGCCAAGAGTGCAGGCAGCAAACATTTACGCTAACCAAACTGTCAGCAAATAGTAAAAAACACTTCATGGCAGCTGTTCTCCCGGGCGCACTATCTTTTGAGTGCAGGGTGGCTACATTAGCTCATTTTCAGTTTCTGTATCTTATTCCATATATTTTAACTCATATAAGTCTATTAACATACATACGGCCGTTCCTTTTAACCACTGTCACGTATTTATATGTCTGCTTTTTCCAGCCAAATAATAATAATAATAATAATAATAATAATAATAATAATAATAATACTTTATCCCTTGGCTATAGGATTATCAACGTGGGGCCATTGGAAAATAACATTTTCTTAGAACAGACACACGTGCATTGTTTCGTGTAAGGAGGTTTATTCGTTGTACATAAAACCCTTTCTTTTTTTGACGCTCTAGAATTTATAAATAATAGGATACAACAATTGCCCTTCGAATTATTGTTCTTACTAATCATTAGGTTTTTCTTTGACAAGCCATAATAATGGTATGTAATAAAGTTGATTCCAAAAGATCTCGCATTTTGTAGTCCGTATAACCCAGTCTTTGGGCTGAAGCTAAAGCTAGGTTTGTTATGAATTCTGCATCATCCACGATGCATGTCCGTTTTGTACATAAAAAAAATTAGTGAGATTATATATATGTATATATATGTTAACGGGATATTAATCTCGTTTTCATTTGGTAAACGTGGAACCCCGAGCGTCAGGCAAACTAATACACACAGCCTCTCTCTCTCTCTCTCTCTCTCTCTCTCTCTCTCTCCAAGCGACCGCTCTCTCTCTCTCGACAACCCCTCTCCTCTCTCTCTCTCTCTCTCTCTCTCTCTCTCTCTCTCTCTCCAAGCGACCGCTCTCTCTCTCGACACAACCTCTCTCTCTCTCTCTCTCTCTCTCTCTCTCTCTCTCTCTCTCTCGGCAACTCCTCTCTATTCTGACAGGTAATCAAAATGAGAGTCAAAGTTATATAAAAAATAACTATTTATTTAACAATGGAAAGATAATAATCCAAGTCTCACACACTAACTAACTTAGTTACCTCCCTAGTATTTAAAATGTCTAAATCAGTAATTTGTCACACCAATTGTCTCTCCCATATCGGACTCTCTGTTCCCCTAGGACTCTCGGTCCCCCCTTGCCAGAACACATAGTTCCTTCGCCAGAATCGTCCATTGCCAACTCAGAATATTACGCACAGAAACAAATAAACTTTTGAAGAGCTATCCCCAGCATCTTGCCTTTCTCTCACAGAATTTTCTCTCATTTTGGATTCTTGAATATCCCTCTTTGCTTGTCTGCAACTTCCAGAACAGACTGTAGCTAACTGTAGGAAGGCGAGCGGCCTCCCTCCTTCTTGAGGGCTTCTAACGGCTTTGTAGAAAAATGCTGTAGAACTCTGTAGACTCGTAGAAACTCTCGTAATCACCCTGGATAAACAACAGCAACATCTCTGCATGTCTGGTGGACGTCTTGCTAGTGTCGGGGAGCGACTTTTTTGTTGTGTTAGTATGTCAGTCAAGTCATCGGTCAATCAAAAAAGAAACCCCAGACATACTACTTCCATCAAATAATGATCTCAAAAGGTCAGAAATACTAACTGAATGTCTCCCAATTAACTCCATTTAACCCTTAAACGCCGAAGCGGTAAAAAAAAAATTGTCTCCCGTGTGCCGGAGGTGTTTCGGAGTGAGCGTGGAAGCGGAAAAATATTTTTTTCAAAAAAACACAGCGCGCTTAGTTTTCAAGATTAAGAGTTAATTATTGGCTCCTTTTTTTTTCATTGGCTGAAATTCAGTATGCAACCATCAGAAATGAAAAAAATTATCATTATCATATATAGATAATGCGATATATGATAGCGCAAAAACGAAATTTCATATATAATTGTATTCAAATCGCGCTGTGCCCAAAACGGTTAAAGGTAACAAGTTACTGTTTTTTCCGTTGTAATTTAAACTAAATTGCAATCATTTTGGTATCTAACACATTGTAAAACGATAAAAGCAACACAGAGAAAATGTTATCACAAAATGATGCATGAATTCGTAACACGCGGAAGTAAAAAAATAATTTTTTTTTAAATTCACCATAAATCTAAATAATGTTATAGAGACTTCGAATTTGTTTCAAGATGAAGATAAATGAACGAATATTATGATACTGTAAGAGTTTTAGCTTACAATTGTAGTTTTCGACCATTTCGGACGAGTTAAAGTTGACCAAATGTCGAAATTGTTTTATAATTTTTTTTATATGCAATTATTTCGGAAATTAGAAAAGCTACAACCTTCAAATATTTTTTCCTTTTATTCTACATGAAATTTCGCACATTTTCATATATAAAACTATGAAATGCCTAATATGAAACGGAGCAAATTTTCCGAGAATGCGATGTACGCATTTCGGAGATTTATGGCAGAGAATCCGCACGTGGAGGGAAGAAAAGTTTTTTTCATAAATTCACCATAAATCGAAATATTGTGCTAGAGACTTCCAATTTGTTGCAAGATGAAAGTAAATGTTTGAATATTACTAAAATACAAGAGTTTTAGCTTACAATTCCGTTTTTCGACCATTTTGGTAGAGTCAAAGTTGACCAAACGTGGTTTTTTTTCTATTTATCGAGATTTATATGCAAATATTTCAAAAGTGAGAAAAGCTACGGCCTTCATTTATTTTTCGTTGTATTCTACATGAAATTGCCCACATTTTCATATATAAAACTTTATGTAACGGCTAATTTAAAATGGTGCAAACATTACCACAATCGCACGTATGATTTTTTCGGAAGAGTTACCGGGCGAACGTAAGGAAAATGTTATTTTTTTCATAAATTCGCCATAAATCGAAATATTTTGCTAGAGACTTCCAATTTATTACAAAATGAAGGTAAATGATTGAATATTACTAAAATGTAAGAGTTTTAGCTTACAATTGCGTTTTTTGACCATTTCGGTAGAGTCAATATTGACCGAAGGTTGAAAATTTGTCATTTTTTATATGAAAATATTTCAAAACTGATAAAAGCTACAACCATTGGTTGTTTTTAGTTGTATTGTGCATGAAATTGCGCACATTTCCATATATAAAACTTTATGTAACGGCTAATTTTAAAATGGTGCAAACATTACCACAATCGCATGTATGATTTTTTTCGGAAGAGTTACCGCGCGGACGTAAGGAAAAAGTTTTTTCATAAATTCACCATAAATCGAAATATTGTGCTAGAGACTTACAATTTGTTGCAAAATTAAGGTAAATAGTTGAATATTACTAAAATATAAGCGTTTTAACTTACAATTGCGTTTTACGACCATTTCGGTAGAGTCAAAGTTTTGACTGAAGGTTGAAATTTTGGCACTTATCGTTATTTAAATGGAAATATTTCAAAACTGATAAAAGCTACAATCATGAGTATTTTTTTGTTATATTATAAGTGAAATTGCGCACATTTTCATATATAATACTTCATGTAACGGATAATTTATAACGGTGCAAAAATTATGTCAAAGTGACGAAATAATTTTTGAGATGTGTCAGTGATACTTTTTAGTGCGATAAGAAAGAAATTCGCGCTTGCGCGCCTGCGTAACGATTATAAACAAAACAACGCCTTGATCTGTGAACTCCCAGCATCCCCCAAGGCACATGATTCAAAATTTTCGGCTGGTAGGCCTATAAGTATTTTTCCGCGAATTTTTAAAAAAACTTTTTTGAGTCGACATATGGTACGTCCATTCGGCATACAGGAGACATTTTGACTCGACGTTTAATACGTCCATTCGGCGTTTAAGGGTTAATATGACCACTAAATCACAAGTCATTATCACAACTCGCAAAGGAAAAAAAATATCAAGTTCTCTAACTCAATTCTCCAAACTCATACATCAGCACACACCATCCAAAACTCACAGCAACTCCACAAACTTCTGCACTCACATTT
>NC_061100.1:55631982-55681982 GCF_015104395.2 Macrobrachium nipponense
CTGGGGACAAAGGAAGGATTAAAGAAGATGATCAAGCTATCAAAGGCTAGAAATAAGAGCACCAAAGATATAACACATATCAAACAAATAAAGGATCAAGAGGGTGTAGTGCTTAGAAAGGAGGAAGACATTGTGAAGAGATGGAAAGAATATTTCGAACAGTTGTAAATGAAGAAAATAATAGACTAATAAGAGAGGATGGGCAAGTGAACATTGGCATGGTAATGAGGTTTTCTAGGCAAGAGGTTCTAAATGCACTGAAGAAGATGAAGAATGGGAAGGCAACCGGACCAGACATGATCCCAGTGGAGGCATGGAAAGCATTAGGAGATGAAGGAGTGGATATACTGTACGATCTTATGATAAAGATCCTTGAACAGGAAAAGATACCAAATGAGTGGCGTGGGAGTATATTGATCCCAATTTTTAAAGGGAAAGGCGATGTCCAAGAGTGTGGTAATTATAGGGGCATTAAATTGATGTCCCACACTTTGAAGATACTGGAAAGGATGATAGATGCTAGACTGAGAGAAGAAGTACAAATAGGTAAAGAGCAGATGGGATTTATGAAGGGAAGGGGAACAACAGATGGTATATTTTGTCTGAGGCAAATAATGGAGAAATTCGAGGAAAGACAAAGGGACCTACATATGGTATTCATTGACCTTGAAAAGGCTTATGACCGAGTCCCGAGACAAGAGGTATGGAGGAGCCTGAGGGAGAAGATGGTGCCAGAGAAGTATGTGCGATTGATACAAGAGATGTACCGGAATGTATTTACGAGAGTGAGGAGCAGTGTTGGGGAGACAGAAGGTTTTGAGGTGAGAGTAGGATTACACCAGGGGTCGGCTCTGAGCCCATTTATCTTTAACATAGTGATGGATGTTATAATAGAGGAAGTAAGGGAGACAGTACCATGGAACATATTGTATGCGGATGATATTGTTCTGTGTGCAGAGAGCAGGGAAGATCTGGAAGTGAAATTGGAAAGATGGAGACAAGTACTGGAGGACAGAGGAATGAGAATAAGTAGATCCAAGACAGAATATATGTGTACCACCACTGAGGGGATGAGAGAGAAAGTATTCAGCTTGGTGGAGAGCAAATAAGGAGAGTTGATAAGTTTAAGTATTTGGGATCTTTTGTTAACGCTGGAGGAAGTATGGAAGAAGAAGTAAAACATCGGGTACAGGGCAGGCTGGAACAACTGGAGAGCGGCCTCAGGAGTTCTTTGTGACAAAAGAGTGCCGCTTAGGTTAAAAGGAAGATTTCACAAGACGGTGGTAAGAACAGCAATGCTGTATGGTACGGAAACAGCAAGCATGAGAAAAGCAGAGCAGAAGAAGATGGATGTGGCGAAATGAGAATGCTTAGGTGGATGTCTGGGGTAACAAGAGTGAAAGGATAGGATCAGAAATGACTACATAAGGGGGTCAACTAAGGTGGTGGAAGTATCAAAGAAAGTGCAGGAGGGGAGGCTGAGATGGTATGGACACCTGTTGAGGAGAGATGAGGACCACGCTGGGAGACATACTATGGGGGTGGAGGTGCAAGGAAGAAGAAAAAAGAGGGAGACCAAGAAAGAGATGGAAGGACTGTGTGAGAGGAGACTTAAATGAGAAGGGAATTGATGAGGCAGAAGCACAAGATAGAAATAGATGGAAACGGCTCATCCGAAACGGCGACCCCCATATAAAAATTGGAAACAAGCTGGAAGAAGAGAAGAAGATATATATATACATATATATAATGTTATATATATATATATATATATATATATATATTATATATATATATATATATCATATATATATATATAATATATTATATATATATATATATATATATATATATATAAGATATATGTATATATATATTTATATATATATATATCATATATATTATATATATATATAATATATATATATATATATATATATAGATATATATATATATAAGTATTATATATATATATATATATATATATCTATATATATATATATAATATATACTATTATATATATATATCTATGTATGTATATAATATATATATAATATATATATATATATATATATATATATATATATGTATTATATATATAAAGATATATGCCAAGAAGGAAAAATAAACGAAGGAGGTCTGCAAGATCTTTCGACGTTAAAAGTCCTTTACTGAGCAGAGACTGACATACATACGAGAAAAGACAATACAAGAAGATTCGTATAACTGACAGATAGGGATTATAAAGAGATTAGTACCTAGAATCCGACACACCTGGAAGATAAGAAACCTTCCAAACAAGCATAAACAATGGGTGCAATTAAAGGTTTAAGACAATCATCTCAGATACAATTTCAAGACAATTAAAGGATTATAGGTGACAGCTATTCAGAACTTGGTAAACAAAACCATATTCACAATACATGACAGACATACATTACAACAAAATTAATAATTCTAAGGCAACTGATTTTTATTTAAGTCAGTAATTATATCCTTGAAGTCATTCTTAAACATGTTACAGATACAAGGGTCTAAATGAAAAAGGCCACGACTAACATTGAAATTACAATGAAAAGGAAGTTGTATTAAAGCAGATTCTAAAAGATTTCATGATAAGACATCTCTTGACCTTGCAATTACTGAACTATCAATCCAATTTATTCGGTGGTTGTTTTCACTTAAATGAATGAATAATGCATTAGATTTTTGCCCAGTTTTTACAGAATATTTATGCTGGCTTAGCCTTACTTCTAAGCCTTTGCTAGACTGTCCGAGATAAAATGAGGGACAATCCATACATGGAATTTTATAAAGGTATTATATTGTTGCTTTCTCTGGGGCCATTTTTTATTAACATTCCTTTTAGTGTGTTATTATAGGAAAAAACAAGGTTGACATTAAAAGCTTTTAACAATGATTTAACGGTTTCAAATCCGTTAAAATAAGGCAAACTGAGAATGTTCTTAGAATTTTCTTTCTGTGTGTTACTTACACTATAAAACTTTTTGTGGGCTTTATTATAACAAATGTCTAATATATGTGAAGTATAGCATAAATCTTTCCCTATTTTTCTTATGTATTCAATTTCTTGATCCATATATTGTGGACAGACAATTCGCAATGCTCGTAAAAACATAGAGGAAAAAATTGATATTTTTATGTTAAGATGGTGGCCTGAGAAGAAATGAACATAAGTTAAGTTGTTAGTCGGTTTCCTATAAATACTGAATTTACATTGAAATTGTTCTCTATGTATCAAAACGTCTAAGAAAGGGAGGCAATTGTCTTTTTCTAATTCTAGAGTAAACTTAATCGATGGTACCTGGTTATTTAATTTAGAGAGTAAATCATTTACATCAATACCGACATGAAGAACAGCTAAATAATCATCAACATAACGATACCACTTTACAGGAATATGAATGATATTAGGTAAGAAGCGTTTTTCAAAGAATTCCATATACAGGTTTGAGAGTAATGGTGATAAAGGATTCCCCATTGCCACGACAAAAATTTGTTGATAAAATTCACCATTGAATATAAACTTACAATCACAAATGCCCAAACTCGTGAGTGAAATAATGTGACTTATAGGTAGAGGTAATTCATGCTGAGTTAGTTCATTACTAAGATATTCTAAAATAGAGTCTATAGGGACTTTAGTAAAAAGAGAACATACATCAAAACTAACGAATCTATCAGTAGGGCAAAGAGCAATTTTGTTTAATTTATCAACTAAATCTAGAGAATTATATATATGAGAATCGGAGATGGTTCCAAGTAACAGGGACAAGATCTTAGTGATATATTTCGAAAGTTTATATGAAATTGAACCAACAGTACTGATAATAGGCCGCATAGGGTTATTTTCTTTGTGCGTTTTGACTAATCCGTACAAGTAAGGTAGCGAAGGAGATTTGACTGACAATTTGCCTAGTAGTTCTGTTTTATCTTTAAGGATACTTTTCACTATGCTATTGAAGTTTTTTAGACTTGATCAAGGGGATTTTTTGTTAGTTTTTTTATAAGTCACATCATCATCCAGTAGGGCTTGCATACGTGATATGTAGTCTGTTTTATCTAAAATTACTAAACTATTTGACTTATCAGCTTTTGTAATGTGGATAGTATTGTCCTTTTTAAGATCGGTCAAACTTTTCTTATAGCGAGCAGGGAAGTTAATAAAAAATGGCCCCAGAGAAAGCAACAACATAATACCTATATAAAACTCCATGTATGGATTGTCCCTCATTTTATCTCGGACAGTCTAGCAAAGGCTTAGAAGTAAGGCTAAGCCAGCATAAATATTCTGTAAAAACTGGGCAAAAATCTAATGCATTATTCATTCATTTAAGTGAAAACAACCACCGAATAAATTGGATTGATAGTTCAGTACTTGCAAGGTCAAGAGATGTCTTATCACGAAATCTTTTAGAATCTGCTTTAATACAACTTACTTTTCATTGTAATTTCGATGTTAGTCGTGGCCTTTTTCATTTAAACCCTTGTATCTGTAACATGTTTAAGAATGACTTCAAGGATATAATTACTGACTTAAATAAAAATCAGTTGCCTTAGAATTATTAATTTTGTTGTAATGTATGTCTCTCATGTATTGTGAATATGGTTTTGTTTACCAAGTTCTGAATAGCTGTCACCTATAATCCTTTAATTGTCTTGAAATTGTATCGGAGATGATTGTCTTAAACCTTTAATTGCACCCCTTGTTTATTCTTGTTTGGGAAGGTTTCTTATCTTCCAGGTGTGTCGGATTCTCGGTACTAATCTCTTTATAATCCCTATCTGTCAGTTATACGAATCTTCTTGTATTGTCTTTTCTCGTAAGTATGTCAGTCTCTGCTCAGTAAAGGAATTTAACGTCGAAAGATCTTGCAGACCTCCTTCGTTTATTTTTCCTTCATGGCATATATCTTTATTTATGGATTTATCACGTTCCTAACTTTCGTGATTCAGTTATATAATATATATATATATATATATATATATATATATATATATATATATATATATATATATATATATATATATATATATATATATATATATATATATATATATATATATATATATATATATATATATATATATATATATATATATATCTCAGAAATTCTATGCAATTTACTTTTATTTATTATATATATTAATAATAAATATATATACTATATAGTTATAATATATATAAGATATATTCATATATATATATTATATATATATAAATAATATATAGTATACACATATATATATATATATATATATATATATATATATATATATATATATATATATATATATACTATATATATATATATATATATATATATATATGTATACTATATATATATATATATATATATATATATATATATATATATATATATATATATATATATATATATATATATATATATATATATATATATATATCAAGAGAAAGGTAAGCTGAAGAAGTTATATTACTAATATGAAGAAGTGGAAAATCCTGTGGGAATTATATATATTCACCGACTTTAAAAATATCAATAAGAAACAATGGGAATTATTTAGGGTGAAGCCACATAAACGTTACATGTACAGAACACAAAGTAAAATTACAAACTTTCAGCTGAATCTATAATTTATTTATTTCACTTACAATAAATGTCAACAAAATAGAAATAATGAATCATCTTTACCTTGAATATGTCTCTCTCTCTCTTTGATATATAATATATATATATATATATATATATATATATATATATATACATATATATATGTATATATATAACATATATATATAATATATATATCTATATATATATATATATATTATATATATATATATATAATACATATATATTATATGTATATTAAATATACAATATATTTATTATTATAATAATATTAATATATATATATTTATATATATATATTATATTTATATATTAATATATATATATAATATATATTTGTATATATATATTTTTCTATCAAGAGAGAGAGAGAGAGAGAGAGAGAAAGAGAAGCATGTCCAAGGTAATGATCAGTTGTTGTTTTCATCTCACCTTTCCTTCCACCTGCATCGAGTTTGGTGGGTGGAACCACTCAAACATTAGTAAGAGAATGGTGCCTTGGATTATCCAGACTCCTTTTGACCGATTCCAATTCCTTGTTTCATGGGCAATGGCGGACTTAGTGATCTCCCTTTTGTACAGGTAAACGACTTTTACTTTCCTCGTGACTTTTGACCGTCGACAAGGGAATTCCAAACTGACCATCGTCAATGATAGAAGGAACTGGAATCTTTCAAAAGGACTCGTTATAATTCCAGACCCTAATACCAAGCGCATCAAATTCGTCACGGGTGAGAGGTAAATGGAGCTGTCAACAACAACAACCGATCATTTCATTCAATATCAACTACTGTGCTGCCGTACAAATTTCTGTATTCGCCAGTTATCCGTATCATAGTCAAACCAAAATGACCATGGACATGTAGAACGTTTTAGACGCTGCTGCTTTTCCCAGATTTTATTCATAAAACCTTGCCCAAAGTTCGAATGTCGTGAAGATATTGCGGAAACACGCCGCCACACCTTTCCATGCTAGGTTCTGCGTATCTAACTGTGAAGACGTAAAATGAACAGAAATCTGAAGAATTGAAATCATATAGTAGGGTGAAGATAATCTAGTTTCTAATCACCTAAATAAATCATACGAACTCCCAATGTCTAGTCCAGATTCACCGATGAAAAATATGAAACTAGGAGATGAAAAAAAAAAACTGTTATTTTTCCTCAAGCGATGGCCTTGTCCCGGAACCTCTTTCTTCTGGACAGCCCGGGGGAGTGATAAGTAGATTTTATGACCAGATTAAATAACCCCAAATTGTGGGATGCAGATTATCTGTATTGATTGTAAGCCGGGAAGAAGTTTGGAAACGTAGCTAATGACACCCATATTGTGTACAGTGTTTTTGTGTGTACTATAAATGTAACTACATACATAGCACTCATACATACTCATATATATATATATATATATATATATATATATATATATATATATATATATATATATATATATATATATATATATATATATATATATATTCTTATCAATAACAAAATTGTTAGGTTCGAATATCTGTATATGGCATCAGTGTTCAAATGAGGAAACAGTAGAATACAAAGAAAACAGTTCTCTCTCTCTCTCTCTCTCTCTTTCTCTCTCTCTCTCTCTCTCTCTCTCTCTCTCTCTCTCTCTCTACACGACTTACATGACTAAAATCTTAGGATAGCAAATTACTGGCAATCATTCACATATCTTACTTCATTGTCTTCACCTTGTTAGCCCTGTTTTCGTTTTTATCATTCTCACTGTCGGATGAATTTTCAACAATGTTTGTTGCGTAAGAATTTTGTACATAACTTTCATTTAGAGTATTGTTTCATGAATGAAAGTTTGTGCGTTCTACCTCTAACCTTTTGTTCCGTAACGTTCCAGTACATTTTTTTATATTTCAGTGGGAAAAATGTCAATAAACTACAAGTACGTACTTATCTCATTTCATGTGCTCTAGAGCTGGAAAAGAAAAACAGAAGAAAACCACTCACGGCCGATGGTAAGTTAGCTTAGAAAGGATTATAGCCCTTTTAACCCCTGCGTTGAAAGACCAAAATTCCGTGTAAATCAACGACCAGCCAGCAGCGTGTTCTCTCGCTACATAGCGACTCCGCCAAGTGATTGGCGAATTCCCGCTTTAGATATACATAATCAGGAAAATTATGATAAAAGGTGTTCGGGAGGAAGTGTTTTTGTTTGGATAAGGTCAACAACACTTCCTCGGACCTATAGAGAATACATTATAGAGGATTTACCTTGAAAGAAGGGCAGGAAAAATTAATTGTATATATACGTACGAAACGTCACGGTCAAAACATCTGCTCCCCGTATATATACGTACTAAACAGCTCAGGTAGCGTTGGCGTGCTACATATATATACGCACTAAACGGTTAAAGGGTTAATATTTAAAACACATAAACACACACACACACACACACACACACACACACACACACACACATATATATATATATATATATATATATATATATATATATATATATTATATATATATATATATATATATATATATATGTATATATATATACATGTATGTATGTATATTAAAGGGGAAAGCAAATGTGTCGGTGAATTGTAGTACTTCAGGATTCTTCTCTTAGAGACAAGCCTTCTTCGAAGCTTGCTGAAATGAAAGAATT
Organism: Macrobrachium nipponense; assembly: GCF_015104395.2. Lineage (NCBI taxonomy): Eukaryota > Metazoa > Arthropoda > Malacostraca > Decapoda > Palaemonidae > Macrobrachium > Macrobrachium nipponense. The sequence goes on from NC_061100.1 coordinate 55,640,277, forward strand.
GATGATTGTGGATTGTGAGGCCGGGGATCTGTACAGCCTTGTTGCTATGTGATTTTAAGGTGTGTCCGGTTAAGTACGTGTGTGTAATGATGGGTCCAACCGCCCGACACTGGGAAAAAAGGACACACTCTCCTGAAAGGACACAGAGGACATGGGGTCAAGAAAACCCATTGAAAGGTAAGGCATGTTTAAAAGGACTTAGGAAAAGTTGCCTTTGAAAAGAGAGAAGTGTAATGTGTATATGTTTATTTGACATCAATTATGTATTGGGGAATATGATGGATGCGATTCTCTAAAAGACTTGACTATTGGGAGTTTGGGAGTGATTACTTAGTCTAATTCAGGAGAATAGAATGACAATTTACAGTCTTTTTGTGGGTCAGACATAGTTCTTAATGTTACATCTTTTAATCACTTTGTTTCATATCATGTTCAGCTAGTTTGGGGAATAAAAGCATATTTTTGTATTTACAAGAATTCATTAGCCTAGCTATATCATAGCTTGGTATCGTTTGCAGAGAGAGACAGTCAGCAACTAAAGGTAAGAGAGTTGCCACTTGTTTTAGTTTTGATTAACCAGTGCTGAATGATTAATTTGCTCAGTTATAGGTTGGTGGCAGTGGTTTAAAAGCTTTTTATAGGCTGTAGGTACGCTTCCGAAGAGACTAATGCTAGTTTAGGCATATATTTTTTGGGAGGAAAAGGGTTATAATTATGTCACAGGCAACCCGGGGTTTCTTTGCTGATACAAGGGTTTTAGTGTTCGAGGCGGTGTGACTCTTCCTCTGCATTACAGCCAGACAGTGTAGTTAGATAGTGTCTTGTGAAAACTGGTGTTCCGATGTTTTGGGAATCAGAGTTTAATTCTTTGGCATATTAAAGTATTTACCAGGTGTGATGAATAAGTTTTGCACATTTACAATGGGTATACAAGTTTGGGTACCGGTCACATGAAGATGTGAGTGTAATTTCATTGTTTCCTTTCTTTCTTTTTTTCTCTTTTTATTGGTGATTAATTTGCTCAAAGTGTATTTTTGTTTTGATGTCTTTCGAGATTCGACGGACATTGGGGAGGTTTTGTAACAACATGGGCGAGGATTTTTTGGTTATTGTGAGTTACGCCTTTGAGAGAGAGAGGGAGAGAAAGAGGCAAGCGTCTAAGTGAGAGACAAGGAGAGAGAGAGAGACGAGGTGATGGTTTGCTGAGCGAAGCGCTTTCGCTATTGAAACTCATATTTTTTTTTATCTTCGTTTTTTTTTTTTTTTCCAGCGTGACCTTGTACTGAATGTGACAGCTGCTCATAGGGTGATTTACGGGGCGCGGTGCATGTTTTTTTTTTTTAATCTTTTATTGAGGGATGTTTATTTTTTTTCTGGATTTGTGTGTATATAAATACATTAATGTTATTGAGGTCGGGAAATATCATAAAGCATAAAAGCTTTCATAAAGATAGAAAAATGGCGGATGCAAGTGGTACAACGACTCTGCTTTATCACATTACGAATGTTAGTGTGTGCGTGAGTCCATTTCGTGGAATTGTAGATGGAGCTCTTTTGCAGCCAGTACAAATCTTTATTGAAGGTGTGAATAATTATTTAAGCGCAAAGAAGATAACAGATGGTGTAGAGGCATTTAGAGAGGTGAAAGCTTTGTTAGGTTTCATTAAGGGTGATCTCTTTTATCATTGCAGGAGTTTTCAATTTGCCAAATGTCGAACCTGGGCTGATTTGCAAGTATTTTTAAGAGGAGCTTATAGCTCAAAGGAACACAGGGATATGGTGAGGGACCTCAGAGGGCTATATAAGATACGGAAAGGCACAACTAGCCTCGTAGAACATAGTTCAAAGCTTTTTGACTCAGCGGCAGAATGGATAGAAAAGTTTAAAACATCTAAATGGATTACAGGAGGTAATGTCTCACTCGACAATTTACATAAACTGATCCATTTTGCTATGCTCTTGCACGATGTACTGGATGCAATAGTGGATAGTTTTGATGAAAAGATTGAACCTACATCAGACGAAGAATGAATTTATACCCAAATTGAGAAACATATGTCTAAATGTCCCACTGTAGATAGTACATTTTTTAATGGGACAGGCCTGAGAAATAGTGTGCAAAGAGACACAGAATTTTCTCCCCTGTGTGCGAAAGTTGAATATAACAAAAGATCAATCGATCAAAGGTAACAGCAGTTACGTTGCTTCAATTGTGATAAACCAGGGCACCCAAAGAAATTGTGTAGAGTTAAATATTGTGGAATGTGTAAGGGTGCGGATTACTATTGGATATCTTGTCCGTCTCAGATACAGAAAGATGCGAGGCCTACACCTCAAAGTTCTGGGAGTTATAATATGAACACTTCCCAGGGGGGTCATTTAAGAAGGCAAAGGGATCGGCAAAATTTTTGGAAGGCCGATCAACAAAAAGGGTACAGATGATTAGTATGTGCCATTGCGGTCTCGTGGGGGATGCCCCAGAGCCCAGGCCTATAGTTTACGCAAGAGTAGAGGACATTGATATCCCAGTATTTATAGATACTGGCGCTAGCGGGAACTTGATGAATTACAATCTGTATCAATCCATGTTCTCCCATTACCCTTTGAAACCCTCAACAGAGACGGTGTGTGATGTGCAAGCCCATAGATTAAACACCCTGAGTTGTGTTCAAATACAGTTTACTCTCGGCGACAGAGTATTAATAGAACCGTTTTTGGTTATAAAAGGTATTGCGTTGGGCAACTGACTTTTGCTAGGTCATCCTGCATGTAAGAGACACAAAATTTCGATCCATGCGGGTGTTAATGGGATAACACTTGAAATACTGGTGTTTTTCTTCCTTATGAGAACGTGATTAGAACTGAGGATTATTGAAAAAGGGGATGTGTTTGGCGATGATAATGGTGATGATACTGGGGTTATGGGGAGTGGTAGTATTAAAACCCACACTGGTGATACGGGGAATAACTGCTGGGATGCTATGCGGCATATTGGAGTTCACGGTGGTAACAATTTTGGTGAATGTGGCAATGGTATTATGGGTGGTGATACTGATACTAATATTGATGTCATTTCTGATACTAACAATGGGGTGGATGTAATGAGAACTAAGGGTGGTGATATTTATGGGATTGTGGAAAGGTGTTGTAATAACCATATATATAAAGGTGTTTTATCAGAGGATGTTGTGTTAATGCCAGGTTCAAAGACTATGGTGAAAGTCAAATTAAGGGAAGTGAGAAAACCTGCGGATGTGTGAGTTATTGAAAATAGCGAGAAGCTAAGAGGGATTATCAGCACGGCATCAGTGAACAGTGTATCAAAAAATGAGGTTACATGGTTAGAATTATTAAACTGTAATGATACAGTTAGATGCAATCAAGGAAACGAATATTTAGAGAACATTTAGCTAATGCAGATTATAGTGAGCATGTTGAAGTGATAAGTGAGCTCTTGGGTGAATTGGGGATACAGTAGCCTTACAAGGTGATAAATTGGGATTGACTAATGTGTTAGAGCACAAGGTAAATTTGGAAAGTGGCACAAAACCTATCTAAATTCCTGCATACCGCATGGTAGAGAAAGAGGTCGATAGATGGGAGGAAGAAGGAATCATTAGGCCTAGTGTGTCTCCATACAACTTTCCCTTGTTAGCAGTCCTAAGAAGGATGGTTATGTCCATTTACGTGTCGATTTTAGACGTTTAAATGAAAAGAGAATTCCTGACTGTTATCCAGACTCGTGCATACCAGATCTTATTGTTGAAATCGGGGGACAATATTTATAGCTCAATTGATTTGGTGCAGGGTTTTTTGCAGGTCCCTCTTAGTGAAAGTGGCAAGGAATATAAGGCTTTTTCAGTGCCCAAGGGACACTTTGAATTTATGCGAATGCCGTTTGGTTTATCGGGTAGTCCGATGACTTTTACCAGGTTGGTAAATACAGTTTTGCATGAGTTATTGGTTAAAAATGTTTTTGTATATGGATGATATTTTAGAAGCAACAGACACGATCACGCAACACCTGGAAGTGCTTATAGAAGTACTTAGGAGGCTTAGATTAGCGGGTTGAAAATTAAGCTAGCTAAGTGTTCATTCTTGAAAAAGCAAATCACATATCTAGGCCATGTCATATCTAAGGAAGGGGTTAGGGTAAAAAAAAGACGAAAAAGTCAAAGCATTAGCGAATTTTCGCACCCCGAGATCAAAGAAAAACATTAAGTCATTCGTGGGTATCGCCGGTTTCTTCAGGAGGTTTGTGAAAGGATTTTTTAATATAGCAGCTCCCCTAACAGATTTATTGCGGGAAGACATTAAATTTCAATGAAAGAAACTCCATTCGGAGAGTTTTCAAAAGCTTATTCACGCGTTAATGAATCCCCCCATTCTGAAGTTTCCAGACTTTAGCAAACCATTCACATTAGTGACTGATGCCAGGCAGGAGGGTATAGGTGCTTGCCTTATGCAAAATCTTTTTGTAGCAGGAAGTTCAGGACAAAGGGCAGCAATGAGAGAACAATGGCTACCATAGATAAAGAAGCCTTTGCAATAGTGTCAAGCTTGGTTCATTTTAAAATGCTACTGATGGGGAATAAAGTAGAAGTCCTTACAGACCACAAGCAATTATTAGATCTTTTTAATAAACCCGATTTGTCACCTAAAAGAGCTCTAAGCGCCTCAGAGGCATGGTTGGTATGGTGTTTGCTTACCACCTCGGTGGTCACGGGTTCGATTCTCGGCCATTCCATTGAGGAGTGAGAGATGTGTATTTCTGGTGATAGAAGTTCACTTTCGACGTGGTTCGGAAGTCACAAAAGGCCGTTGGTCCTATTGCTGAATAACCACTGGTTCCATGCAATGTAAAAACACTATACAAAAACACAAACAAACAATAAAAGAACTCGATGGTTTCTAACTATCAGAGATTTTGATGCAAAGCTCAAATATATAGAAGGCAAATTAAATGTAGTTGCGGATGCCCTTAGTAAGCTTTTATGTTGCGGAAGGATTTCAAGTTGCGCAAGTCACTAGCGAGTCTATACAATGGGATATGGGTCTCATAGATCAAAGGCAAGATGAAGACAAGATTCTGGCAGACGCAAAAGCGTTTCTTAGAAGGGAATTACTTAGGAAACGTTATAAGTTGCCTTTTTCGGGTTTGGAGTTAGAATGTAATCTATTGGTTAGGAAAGTTAAATATAAATTGAGAACCAGTGAAAGTAAAGGAGATACGACACAGATCGTAAATCCGAAAGTCCTAATTCCAGTGGTCTTGGATATAGTACATTGCAGGTTCGGTAGTCCGGACTTGGGGATAGAAAAAACGTATAATGAGGTTCGTGCTAAATATATTTGGAAAAACATGGGGAAAGATGTGAAATATTTTGTGAAAATTTGCACAGTATGCAATGCATGCAAACCTGCAAGGATAACTTCATGCAAATTAGGGTCATATCCGATACCAAGTAGACCTTTTCAGAGCATACATATGGATATCCTGGGAAATTTTTGTGAGTCTAGATATGCGAATAAGTACTTGTTAGTAATATAGATGAACTTACAAGAATAGTAGAAATTTTCCCACTTAAGCATAAAACGGCTGAAAAAGTCTCTATTGCATTTTTCAATGGTATCATTTTCAGATACGGCTCACCCGAGGTTCTATTGACCGACAATGGCAGAGAATTTGTGAACAAAACTTTGGAATGTTTAGCGGAAGTCATGGGGATATAGAAAGTGACAATTATTCCATACAGACTTGAAGCTAATGGGTTGTGTGAACGAGCGAACAGGAAAGTGCTCGAAGCTCTCAGGAAGACTATGGGTGGTAATGATAAGAATTGGGACAGATATATTGATATTGTTAGACATAGTATAAACACTATGGTTAGTGATTCCATTAAAATGTCTCCATTTGAAGATTTGTTTGGTTGCCCAGCACAAGGCACATTTGATTTGTTAACTATACCTCATCATGGGGAGGATATGATCGAATCATTGATATCTACAGCAAGAGAGAATCATGCTTGTCTCAGCCATAATCTCGAAGCCGCGACCAAAGAGATGGTAGAGAGAGGTAATAGTAAAACATCTGATCTAAAGATCAATGTCGGAGACAAGGTATTTTTAAAAATCAACGTGAGAAACGAGCTGAACAACAAATTAGGCCCGATATTTGAAAGTCCTTTTAGAGTCATTGAGGAAAAGAGTGAAAACAGATTTGTAGTCTTAGAGGAAAAAACAGGTCGGTCGAAATTAACACATATCAAAACTGAAAAGAATTGTTTGTGGTGATTAATATATTGTCACGCAATTGCAATTTTTGTTGTTGTCTGGTTTTTATAAATTGATGGTGAAATGTGTTTAATGTGTTTTTTTTCTCTTTCATTTCTTCTGCAGCGTAAGATTCAGAGGTCAATACTTTACTCGAAAAGTAGGTTTGAAAATATGGCGAATTTCTGTTAAAGCTGAGAAACGTGATGATAAACACATGATAATTTTGGAGCTGAATTTTTGTGGTTCTTTGGTATGGCGGATTTTTTGGGGCTGAATTTCTTTTTGTGGCTATAATCTTTGGTGGTGGTTTTTCTTGTGGTTATATATATATATATATATATATATATATATATATATATATATATATATTATATATATATATATATATATATATATATATATATATATATATATATATATATATATTTGGGCTGTGATCTGAGCTTTTACGAGCTGAGAGGTGGTTTTATGGGTTTTGGTGAAGAAGTTGTATTTTATTTCACCAGTGGTTATAATGGGTGGTTTCCTGTGGTTTATATCCCGAGGAGGTGGTTATATGGTTTTATATACTTGTGGTAGTTGTGGTAGTATCATGGGTGAGTTATGTTTTTAAGGACAATATTTAGGTACCTTTGGTGATATCCTGGGGATAATTTTGTTAAATGCGGTTATATAGTTTCAGTATAGAATTTTTGGGGCTATTTGGAGAATAGCGATTTCTGAGGTTGCAAGTCTGACTAGACAAATCTATAGTGTGATTCGAGCACATGAGGTGTTCACAGGTGGATTTTTGCTGATAATGCTGTGATGAGTCCGGTTGCTGATTTTTTTCTTTTGGAGTTGATTAATCGGAGGTTTACACTGTTTTCAGAGATGTTGATTATGACATTCTATGGAGATGTATGTAAGGGGTCGATTCTGGTTGATGAGATATGTTGCGGTAGCAAATTCCGTAACAATATATATTGCATTTATGGGGGAAAGCGTTGGATTATATATATGTTTTTTTCTCTGTGTACGTTTTGTAATGGGGAAAGTTCACTTATTGTTGTTATTATTATTTTTTTTTTCTTTTCCTACGAGAGATGTCGTAACTGGGGTTAAGCTTTACATAGCATTTCTATTTTAGACAGGAGGTATAATTTATCGGGGTATGCGAGTTAGATAGAAGGGGTGTTCAGCATTATATTTCATGGAGGTTAATTATATAAACAGTATAGGGGTTTTGCTGTTAGATATTATGGGTTTTTTTATAGTATATTTGTCAGATATAGGATTACTTGTGAGGATTCAGTGGGTAAAGATTATATTTGGTTTAGTGAGGAATTTTTAATAATTAACTAGGAGATTAGGTATATTACTTAATGACGGATTTGTGTGGTAAAGCAAAACTTTAGTTATTTTATGATCATGTAGACTTTTTAAATACAGACACACGATGACCTTAGAGAATTCCCAACTTACGTGATGGTGACAACGGAAACGGCTTGGTTCTACAGTGCCAGAGGTCGATTCAACACATGAGTGGCGATGCTATGGATTGCCTTTGCAATGGATGAGATGTCGTCGATGGATCGTCTTAGGATATGTTCTGGGATAAATCAGGAGACTTCAATCTTCTACAAGGCGGGTGCGAGTTTTACTTGCGTGGAAGTCACGGGATATATCCTTGACAACGAGGGGGTGACCACGTTTACTTCATTAGAAAACGCTGAATCTACAGTTTGGCAACAAGGGGGTGTTGGATACACTTACAAGGGTCTCAGATGCTGAATAATGGCCTGTGCCGAGTTGTTTCGAGATGGTTCCTGCTGTGTTATCTCAGACTGGTTTATGGTGCTTAGCCGTCGTGTCTACAACTCGTCAATGAAAGTGTTTATGAAACATTTACATGGAAACCATGAGGCGGTTCGAGTTCCGCCTACAGTGGAGACTACTACAATTCCTCCGTTGGAGGATAGTGAACGATGATAAGTTTTTCTTCAACGAACGTTACACATTTCCAGTGATTGCGGTTATGCTAGCCGTCATACTGATCACAATTTGTGCATTAGGTGTTCATAAACCTCTGTGCATCCGGCGTGGCATCAGGGTTCCAGCAACAGAGGTAGCCCTAAATCATGTGGCAAATTAAATCATTGTACACTAGTTGTTGATGTGGTGAGCGACAGGAGTGCACAAAGGACATAGGTGGCCAAGCCATATTAAAGGAGAAAGCAAATGTGTTGGTGGATCATAATACTTCAGCTTTCTTCTCTTAGAGACAAGAGAGAGCCTAGCGACAAGCCATCTTCGAAGCTTGCTGAAATGAAAGAATTGATGATTGCGCATTATGAGGCCGGGGATTTGTACAGCCTAGTTGCTATGTGATTTTAAGGTGTGTACGGTTATGTGTGTGTGTTTGTGCGTGTAATGATGGGTCCAACCGCCCGACACTGGGAAAAAAGAGCACACTCTCCTGAGAGGACACAGAGGACACGGGGTCAAGAAAACCCATTGAAAGGTAGGGCACGTTTAAAAGGACTTAGGAAAAGTTGCCTTTGAAAAAGAGAAGTGTAATGTGTATACGTTTATTTGGCATTAATTATGTGTTGGGGAATATAATGGATATGTCTCTTTGTTTCAGATGGGCCCATGGCATTATACTAGAGAATGCGATTCTCTAAAAGACTTGAAATGTAGTGATTAATAATTTGGGAGTTTGGGAGTGATTACTTAGTCTAATTCAGGAGAAAAGAATGACAATTTACAGTCTTTTTGTGGGTCAGACTTAGTTCTGTATGTTACATCTTTTAATTACTTTGTTCCATATCATGTTCAGCTAGTTTAGGAAATAAAAGCATATTTTTGTATTTACGAGAATTCATTAGCCTAGCTATATCCTAGCTTGGTATCATTTGCAGAGAGAGACAGTCAGCAACAAACGGTAAGAGTGTTGACACTTGTCTTAGTTTTGATTAACCAGTGCCGAATGATTGATTTGCTCGGTTATATATATACATATATATATATATATATATATATATATATATATATATATATATATATATATATATATATATATATATATATATATATATATATATTAGCTTAGTGCCAGGAGTCAGGAGTCAATCCGTATTAATAACCATCAATAAGGGAAGAGGACACAGCCATGTACATGCTGTCTTTATTGCAACGTTTTCGTAATTATCAAGTTAATTACTTAATTAAATCATCAGGCTGTTAAAATGAAAATAAATTTCCTAGTAAAATTGTAAAACAAAATATATATGTGTGTGTATGTGTGTGTGTGTTGTGTGTGTGAGTGAATGTGGTGTGTATATCGAAATTAGAGCCCAACCCCTTCAAAGAAAAAATTGAATTTTATGAAGTTTTATGCCATAGCTTATCTCCAAGTACATTATCTTAAGTTTCTATTAAACTACTTTTCCTTTTACATTTCTTGTATTTTCAGACGGAATGATGGAGTTAGATACAGCCATGGATAATAACTCAGAAGAAATCAGATGGATTGACTGAATCCAGGCTGTAACCTTCAGAGAGGCCAGGGATGCTAGCACATCCTTCATTTCATTTTTCTGGATAGCTGAATACATTAAAAGAGATGAATCCGTTGTTAAAAGTAACTAGAACAAAAATCCATATGACTGTCATTGTGAAAAGAGTGAGAATCTTGGAAGGCCTGAAGTCCTTTTTCAGGAGTCAAGAGACATCATAGCTGAGGTAATGGGTAGACCAAGAAAGTCTGCTTAAATTGGCACTTGAAATAGAGACAAAAAGGAAAAAGAAGAGAGGTTATAGTGCTGTGTATTGTGAGTTGAAAAAAATCTGGTATCAAGCAATTTCATGTTATCAGCAACCCCAACATCACTCAGCAACAGAGAGAAGACCATGCATGGTTTTGTGGCTCATTTCTTAAAGATTGGGATGAAGCTGACCTTTTCTAAGTTGCTGCATCAGATGAATTCTTTATTTACACAGTCAGGAAGCCAAATCATACAAATGACATCATTTGGGCTGCAAAGTTGGATGATATCAGCGATGACGTGCGCTATCTCCAAGTTGTGAAATTTTCAGTTAATGTGGATCATCAAAGAAAAAGGACAGCCATGGAATGGCAAACACTTTAAAGAAAATGTGCTTACTGGTGGAGTATTTCCTTTCCTTAATGATCCTGAAAATGTGTTATCTGTTGAAAAAGTCACATTTTTGCATGATAAGGCACCATGTTTCAAGGCTCTTCTGACACAGGAGCTGCTTCAAAACAGTGGTTTCGATTTCTTCTCGTCAAGGGAATTTCCAGGTAGCTCCCCTGACCTTAATGAATGCGACAACATTGGTAGTTCCTTAAAGGATTGTTTTGAAGCGCGCACAGTAAACTATGATGGTATACCAAGCCTCAACGACCTGCGAAGAAAGTTGACTGAAGTGCTCAGGGAAATGGAGTTTCAATCTCAGCTTTTTTGCGATTTGCTGAAATCATACCCCTCAAGAATCCAGGCTGTGGTACAGGCAGATGGAGGCCACACAAAATATTAAACACCCAGTGAGAAACTTAAATAAATACCTGTTCTGAATTACTTTTATTTTTGTCCAGATCAACTTTAGTTTATGCTGTAGAGGGCGGTGTGGGGGGGCTCTAATTTGAAACACCCTGTACACATACACACACACACACACACACACACACACATAGACACACACACACACACACACACATATATATATATATATATATATATATATATATATATATATATATATATATATATATATATATGTATGTATATATATAATATATATATATATATATATATATATATATATATATATATAAAATATTATCCTTTTACAAATCTATCTTTTGAAGGTTTTACAAATTCATCAGTTTTGCTTGCAACTCGAAACGGAAAGACCCTCGAAATGCAGTTCACGAGCACGCTCAAGAAAGCCTTTGATTTTTCGTGCGAATCATTGTTTGGGGATCAAATAACTTTTCCTCTGTCAACTGACATATTCCGGCCACTCCATCATTTGCCTTGCAAAGGATCTCTACTTGTCGAGGAAAGAATAAAGTGCGTGTTAAGAATGAGAATGATAAATACGATATAAAAAGAAACAGTGGATGAGGAAAAGAGAATATGCAAGATGATAAAGAAGATGATGAGAAGTTAAAGAATAAATGAGACTTTTCCACGCTTTGGGTAAGATATCACATAACTTATTCCAATCATTTGTTTCTCCATGACTGATGAGTTGACATCATGGAGGGAAGCGACGAGATATCTTACCATCCTGAAAGGTGTTACGAATAATGAAACTTTAATCCATAGAACCATATGCAAAAGACACAAACATTCTCATTATATATATATATATATATATATATATATATATATATATTATATATATATATATATATATATATATATATATATATATATATATATATATATATATATATATATATATATATATATATATATATATATATATATATATATACATACATACATATATATATATATGTGTGTGTGTGTGTGTGTGTGTGTGTGTGTGTGTGTATGGGTGCACGCGCGAGGGAGTGTTTCGTAGGTTTGATGGACGTTAATCTGTTTAATTTACCATTAATTGAACCCCCCTAAAGAGGTAAAGTAGAATTCCCAAGAAATGGTATGGTGACAACAAAGATAAACAGGGAAACAATTTTGTAACAGTTCTGCATAAAGTATCCGGTTAATTTTGAAAAGATGCTCTTTATGAATTTGAAACAAGCCAATTAAGAAAAGTCTTAGCTTTTCAACCTTATCCCAGAAACGCCGAGTTTTATGCCTTTCAGTATTAAATCCCTGTGTCACATAGTATCATTTGTCGTATCTTTATGGAAATAAACTGACTAAAATATCTGAATTATGCTTTGTCCTTGTAAAGTTCTCTGAAGGATAACATCAAGTTGTGATATGGCTAAGTAACAAGATTTCCTAAAGTCACAATCACAAAATGCTAGTTTAAACGGCACGGATGACGCAAGAGAAACTATAGAAAAAAGAAGAAAAAACAAAAGAAAATTATGCTTTGTTTTACTTTAATCTGATCATTTTTAGTCATATAAAAATTGCCTGTCCATATTGTGTTAGCAAGGTGGCAAGCTTACGTTGTTTACGTTATATGAATAAATGAAAGGACTAAGAAAATGAAGATTAGAGGTGACAGAAAATGAGGGACTGGCACGTTTTGGAAAGTTTTAGTAATGTAGAAAGACGGAGGCCCTGGAAGAAATCTTCAGAAAGGGCGAAGGTGCACGAGTTACAGGGGTGAATGGTACAGTGGTAGTTCGAGCCTATCGTATTGCTTATTAGATTTGTAAGTTAGTTTTACTCTGGTTATTGCTGTTGAAATTTGCTAAATAGGTGGCCTATGTACGATTCGTTAATTTATGGCATGAATATTTGTTTGATGGATGTCGTATTTCTTTCTAAAACTATTATAAACTGAGATTTCGAGGAAAAGACAATTCCATAGAAATAGGTCGCTTTGTACGTATCTTTTATTATAATTGCAATTGTCTCCAGTAGTTAGAATACGTCTAACTAATTCTAATATATTTTAGGCAAGTATCGATTACCACATGAGGATACTTGGATTTCAAGGCGTCGAACACATTCAGTTTTTGTCTACACATTAGGAAGAATTTCCTCTTCATTTGTTAATTAATAACTGTTTTCTTCGAAAGGGAGTAAGTAACTGAAGCGTTTTTAACGAAATCCCTTTATTGCAATTGTATCTCTTTTGGCAAAAGTCTGTGCCATTTATAGACGTATTGTAGAATAATAACTCTCTAATCGTTGCAAGACACACGAACTAACATTTATACATGATTGTGGTCGTGTACATTTCGTGCCAGGTATTACCCTCTTGTACTTTCATATAAAACAAAGAATGTTTTAAGGAAACCTTGCATTATAAAAAAAAAAAATTGCCTCTCATCACCTATATGTGGACAGGATCAAAACTCGAAGTGAGGGTTTCAAAATATATCACCATCGACGTGAGTCCTCTCCATTTTTGCTATCGAAATCTTACTTGCATGTCCTTCCACACAGAATGGCGAATGAAGATTAAGCACCATGAGAGTGTCTTTCATAAGACCAAAAAGATAGCTTTAAGCACAATTTCTTGATGCAAACTCATTAGTTCTGGAGAAACAAATGGAGACAGCATCCCTATTAATCTCCTTCCAAACGTTAAAAATTACAGTTTCTCTCTCTCTCTCTCTCTCTCTCTCTCTCTCTCTCTCTCTCTCTCTCTCTCTCTCTCTCTCTTTGTTCTCACACTTCTCTTTTATTCCCTCATCTCATGCGTAAATTCAACGGAGGAGTTTCTTTTTCTGAAACAGATAAAAGAAGATCGTTTATGAAACTAGTCACGGAATGGTATCAATATGCCGTTGGTCTAAAATTGTTTTATTTGAACTCCAGGTGCAAAAATCTTTTGATGAATCAATAAGCTCTGAAATGTAAAAGATCCGTAAGATTATCCTGAAACTGCGTATCCGAAGTAGACTATTTGTTCAGTCTTCAGGACACCATAGAATTGTAGTGAAAACTATCTTTATTATCATATTACTATTATTGCTGTGTCTGTCGAGAAAAATAGAAAAAACATATTGTTAGACTTTACTTGGCAACAACGACATACAATGCCTATTTTAAAAATAGTATTTATTTTTTCAGAAATATTAATCACTACAAAGTACTACTATTTTTTAATGTTAGTTAATTTAATGTCATCATACATAAGCCTTTGAAAGTAAAGTATTATGCTCAAAGCGCTTCGTGGCCTTTTAGATATGGAAATTATGAAAAGTCCTTTATTTCAAGCCTGACCTTTCCATGAAACAAAAATTCACTTCTGTCAAAAGCATGAAGAAGCTTAACAGTATTTTCGTCATTTCTTAAGGTTATAAACGTTTTAACAAAAAGCGTCTTTGTCAATTGGAGCCGTGAGTTTTGAAATAATTTCAACTTTGTTTTTTATTTATTTTTATAATGGCTTGTTATAACTATAAATTTGTATCATAAAACCTTGTGATATAAACCTGCGCTATATGAATTTAGGCATCTCCCTCCTTTCTACGCAAGACATGGAGTCAATCGTTGTTTGTTCATACGTTCACTTTAGGTTTGACCCTAATAGTTTGATTCCCCTCTACGAAGAAATGGGTATTTGAACATTATTCTGCAATCCTCTTAACAGAATTACCTGTTATATAACTGAAAAGCATTCAATTGTAACCAGTGCAAAACACTCTCTCTAGCTAATTACAAACCGATGGGAAACATTAACACCTTTTGCAACACATTGGTGAGATACCAAGAAACCTGAGTTTGATGAAAGTGAGATTATATGAATAGAGCACGTTAGTAGTTCTCCCGTAGCTTTCATGTAATATGTACTGTTACTTAACTTTTTAGATGAAGTCATTCTCAGAAACGGTCTGGGTAAAATGTCTAGAACGTAAAAGGAATATTTGATCAGAAAAACACATGGCAACCAGACAAGTGTGTTGACAAACCATACTTTAGATTTGATAACATTTAAACGAACTAAAATTTGAAGATAAAAGGCTTTCCAATAACTTGCAATGATCCGGTTATCAGCTAAGGAGGAAAAGGAACTAAAGAAAGTTGAGTATTCACCTTTGGCCAAAATCCTGTTTTGTAAAATGCTTACAATGTTGTAGAGTCTGGGAGGCTTAACCACATTATTGTTTCCTATCCTTCCGCGTTAAATCATTAGTTCATGAGATAGTGCTTACATGACTCATCAGAGAGTTTCTTTAGTTCATACTGAGAAGTTAATGAGTGCTTTTGGTGTCGCTGAAAAAAAATGTTCATTTTATCATTGCAAATACCAAAAACTTTATTAATAGTGTTCATATTATATATATAACGGTTAACTGCTCTTCATATCGACAACTCTCTCTCTCTCTCTCTCTCTCTCTCTCTCTCTCTCTCTCTCTCTCTCTCTCTCTCTCTCTCTCTCTCTCTCTAATCAATGCTCCCTTTTATAGTCATTCGACGTGAAATTATCAGGACTTTGTTGCTTTCTCTAAATCAAGTTATCTTTTAAAGCGGAAGTCACGTATGTTGAAGATCCTCAGATAAGGATACATCAATGAAAGATTAATGACACTTGAAAGGTGGGTCGAATATCAAAGACACTCTTTTTAACATACTTCTTCAAAGGTATCCTTTCTGTGTGAGATAAAGTAAATTTTGCACTTTAAAGCGGTGAAGACGAGATTTAAAAAGAATGGATATATCAGGAAGCTAAAACTTTACAAAAAGAGAGGCAAGAAGTAACTCGAAGAACCTATTGCAATAAACTTGAAGTTTCTGATGAAATGCAGACTAGGGAATTAAGGCAACTGAAAAATTCATTCAGCCATAATATGGAAAACAGTTCCTATTGACCAGAACAGAGTAAAGGCGAAAATTTTACAGATATCCAAACAGTAAGGGGTAATTCCATCAATCCAAACAGTAAGGAGTAATTCCAGCAACGATGACTGAACAGCAGTTCAAAAAACTAGACGGTAGGGTTCAACCTGAATTGATCTTTATAAATCCAAAGACTAACTAAAATTAAAGGCTTATCTAAAGGCGAAAGTTGGAAAGATCAAATGAACAATGAAAGAATACTCGTTTTATAATTTCAAACACCTGTGTTATAGAGTACGAAAAAACTTTCAACAATTATCAAGTTACAATATTTATTTCCCCCTGATCCCAACTCCTTGAGGAGGTGAGGGGCTTAGGGATCCACTGCAGAGGGAGTATGCCCTCTTATGCCTACCCTCTCTCTGCTAAGTATTCAACTGAACATTAGCCTCCTCAACTGAACATTATCCTCCTCTTATAAATTTTCCCCCTTCCCTTCTTCTTCTTTATTGACGACCTTGGCATGGTTTTTGGATTACTGAATTGAATGCTCTTTTACCTTGATGAGGGTGGAGATGGATGGCATGCCCCTCCACCCGTAGAACTAGAGTACCTGACGTGGTCGAGCGAGGGGAAATTTTTATGTCAAGCCATGCTGGGTCCGATCTCGACGGACTGACCACCCTTAAGGTACTATGGGCATGGCGTATATCCTGGTGAGGGACCTAGGGCAGTTAACAGGGTGTGTAACAGTATTGCCCCTCCCCCAGTTAGGCCTCCTTGGTGAGAGGGACCTCATCCTGGGTGAAATTGATACTAATCTTTCATATGGAGAAACAAATTAACTTCCCAACGGCTTCTGGCATGGCAATGGACTGTTCACAGGATAACTCGAGTAATGAAAATCAGAGTAGTATTAAAAAATTATTACCATACAATAAGCCCAAAAGAAGATATCGCCAGGACCCACCCTTGTTTCACTTTGATTCTCTCTTTGGGGGGTCAAACTGGTCAAGGTTTTAGAACTTACAAGCAGACAAAGACATATCGCAAGAGATGAGCAAAATGCAAATTAAAAGAAAAGGGGATGATTGGTTGAAACAACAACCAAAAACCAATCAGAAAATTGTCAGAGTATCAAAAATATGGATAACATAAATATAAATGTCACAAGGCATGATACTATGAACAGTGTGCAAGGCACAGTAGTGGTACCAAATCTTGATGATGAAACTCTAGACAAATTAATACTATTAGATTCATTGAAGAAAAGATATGATAACCTTGAAGACTGTGAAATATATGAGGTCCCAAGCAGGGAAGACAAAAGTAAAACTATCAGAATAGACAAGATAAAGTTGAGTGGCCAATCCTTCCCTTGATAATTAAAATGCTGGGATTAAATAGGGAACTAAGACCTCATGTTCCTAAACCTTTGCAATACAAAAACTGTTGCAAATATGGTCATACAACCTTCAATTGTAGAAATATTCATAGATGTACCTTTTGCAGCTCGCAGGACCATAAAACACGCTGTAGCAAACCCAAATGCATAAATTGTGGACTAGAACATCATGTTAGATCTAAATTGTGTGCGTTCTATATATACAATACAGAACTTAAATTACTACAAGAACGAACTAGAATGTCGATAAGAGAAGCAAAGTTAGAACTGGAAGTGAGAGGATTAAATGACCCGGCTAAGAAATTTAGGTATGCAGATACCTCAAAGCTAAGCAATACCAGAACTGAAACAAATGACAATGGAAATAAAGAAATACCACCACAAAAAATACAATTTGAAAAGAACTCTTCAAAGGAAAATTCAGACATATAGGACATTACCACTGTGGAAAATCGATTTACCTCTTTACAAGAAATTGAAATGGAAGACAAAGAAGAATCAAGATCACAAGAATGTGATAAAATAGAAAACACTACTCGGAAGAGGCAACTGGATAAGATCCCACCTAATTTCACCAAACAAATCGGCAAAAAGATAAATAACCCACCAATCTCGCCAAAAGCTAAAGTACAGAAACCGAACACGAAGTCAAATTCCACTGTCTCCCATAGTAACAATAGTACCTCTAGGAGCAGAATTACAAAATTCAGTAGAAATGGAAAACCAAAATATAGATCACTACAGTGACAGCGAAGAAATTCACCCATCACCAATTATAGGCGCCGCAGGAAAAAACAAGGAAAAACAACGAACTGATAAACACGAAGATACATGCAGTTGCAGTAAATGCTTTATAGCAATGTGCCACAAAAATAAGACTATAACCAAAGAAAGTCTAACCAACACCAAAAGAAATTTCATGAGGAATAGGAATAAGGAAAAAACAAACATCAAATCTCATGAAGCGTATTGAACACATAACATATTATGAGGAGAAACACATCAGTGTTGTAGATAATATTCTAAAGAAGATCAAAATGAAAAATTAAATCAAAATTGTAAAAATGTAACAGTAAACGAAAGTAAGATTCAAACTACAATAAAAATTTAAAAAATGCCTACAAAAATACAAATTAACTTGTAACAAATTTAAAGGAAATGTCAGCTTTAATAATCTAGGGTAATTTGACCACTCATATTACACCATTCAATCGTTATATAATTAAATGGAATATAAATGGATTATTAACGAGAATGCACTTAGGAGAGTTCCAACAACATATTTGCAAACACGAAGCAATGATTATATGTATACAACACATAGGAAAACGTGCTCCAAATGTAGGTAAATATCTATTAGCCACAACATCATAGGAAAATTAAAATAATTTAGGAACTGCAAAACATGTCCATAATAAAATTATATACGAAAAAAGTAGTTATAGATTACACTGAATTGCAAATTTCAGCAATAACAGTGAAAATATAAAATAAATGTTTGATACTATTAACTTACACAACCAGCCCAATAGAAATTATGATTTTAAAAAATTACAGAAAATAATAAAAAAATTTAAGTATCCAATATTAATTGTAAATATTTCAATGCACATAATCCAATATGGGACTATAACAATATTACGCCGGATAAAGATGGAGCAAGAATAGAAAACTTAATGAACGCTAATAATCTTTGTTGTTCGAATGACAGCGAAGTAAATACATATTATTCCAGAACCCATTGAACGTTTTCCACAGTAGATGTCACCCTTTGTTCAACAAATATTGTTGACAGACTAGATTGGAGTATATGTGATGGTTCCTACTAAAGAGATAATTTTCCCATAATAATATCCTTAGTAAACTATGAACCAGAACCATATTTTACATTATAACATACAAAAAGCAGTTTGGGACATTTTTAATTTGCATACCAAAAATATACCGCCGTATGATTATTTGAGAAATCACAATGAGACAAACGATTTCTTTGTCTCCTTCATTAAAAAGGCAGCAGACAAAGCTATTCCTCATTTAAAACCCCATAATAAAAAAAACATAAAGTCCCCTGGTGGTCAGATGATCTATCTGAATTAGTACAAGAAAAACACTCTCTAGCAAGAAGGTTAGATACTCTAAACAGAAGAATTAATAAAGTTAATAAATCAAAACCTTTCATAGAAGAAAATATATTAAAAATTACAATTTTACTATTAGAAATAGATTATTAAAACCTTTAGATAATGAAATATCAGCATAATAGATCTACATTAGATTCTCTGTGTAGTTTGGAAGACCATGTACATAGAGGATTTAAAAGAAAACAAATTACAATAGCTGTCTTTTTTGACATTCAAATGGCATAGGACACTACATGGAGGTATGCAATATTAAAATCATAACATAATGATAACATATTAGGCCATCTTCCTAAATTTACTAAAAACTTTATGACTGATCGCACTTTTCAGGTGAGAATAGATCATATTTTTTCCAAAACAATTCCACTTGAAAATGAAATTCCACAAGTTAGCGTCCTTGGTGGTACTCTGTTCACATTGGCAATTAATGGCATCAATAATATGCTACCGGTCGGAATTAAACATAACTTATATATGGATGATTTTGTCATATATTATACCGAATCACGCATAACGCATGCAAAAAGAATGATTAACAAAACTATAATAAAGACAGATGAATTGGCCTCACCAGTAGGCTTTAGATCCATAGAAAAAACACACGCTGCCATGTTTTATAAAAGTAAAACTTGGAAAAAAGGCGAAGAAGCAGAATTAAAAATGAGAAACCATAATACACCAATTAGCCAAACTACAAAATTTTTAAGTTTGATATTTGATGCGCACCTGAACTGGAAAGCCCATATAACTTGCATAAAATCGAAATGCAAAAGAGCATTAAAACTAGTAAAAAACTATCACACGCAAATTGGGGAGCTGATAGACATACTCTTACTATAATATATAAAGCAACAGTGTTATCAATCATTGATTATAGAAGTGAAACATATGGGTCAGCTTCAAAAGCAGTACTGAAAATATTAGACCCAAATCACAACAAAGGGCTCAGAATATGCACAGGAGCATTTAGATCCTCACCAGTCTCCTCTGTACAAGCTGAATGTAGCGAACTGCCACTGTCCCTCCATAGAGAATTCATAACCATGAAAAGTCCATTAAGAATCAAGACAAGTGATTCACTAACAAAAAAACCTATTTGAGCTAAGGGATGTCTTTATAAACAATCATTCACCACCTTTCCCAGTTAGAGCAAATAGACTTCAAATCTATAAATATAAATATAAAAGTACCTCCAATATTGAAGTTACCACTCAACTGGACTATGATATAAGTAAATACTTGCACTCAAAATTTGTATCAAAAAGTTACGCATATACACCAGAACACCATAGACAAAAAACCATACAACATATAAGACGAAAATGTTCACATTATGCAATATATACCAATGGGTCTAAATCACAACTGGAGTAGGATATGCAGCTATATCCCAAAACAAAACATATCAATTTTCTTTACCCAACATGCCTCAGTCTTCACAGCAGAGTTGTGACAATATAAAGTAGTGATCAAAATTATAAAGCAAAAATCATTCAATAATTTTGTGATTTTTAGCGACTCAAGAAGCGCAATAGTTGTTCAGAGTTACAATCCAAAAAATAATATTGTACAGCAAATTAAATTTGAACTCCACAAATTGTATGAAAATGGGGAAAAAAAAATATTGAAATATGTTAGATTAGATTAGATTATAAAATTTTTGGCACATAGCCAAGCGCCGGAGCCGAGGGGCCATTCAGCGCATATATATCTTAAAAATAAAAAAAGTCACTGTCACACAAACAAACATACTCACAACCGATCTAACATACAAATCATTCATTCACAAAAACCAAACAAGAAACCTAAAACAATTAAAAGAAAATTACAATTCGTAAAAAAAGACCAATATTTTTTGAAAATGTCATAATTTGCTCTGCCTGAGCACCTTCACCTAAAATATCGCCAAGAGTCTTATTTGCCAGCAAACAAGCTCTACGTCTGTTTTCAAAATGAGGGCACTCCACCAAAATATGCACCACAGTCAAATCCACATGACAGGTGGAACAGCGAGGAACCTGCCTATCCGCTCCACTCGTCATTAGATACCCGTGAGTATATTTAATGTGGCCAATACGTAATCTAGCTAAAACTATCTCAGACCTTCTATCCATCAGGCTATGAGGCCAAGGATGAACAGAAGGCCTAATCGACTTTAATTTAAATCTAAAGTAGACCAGTGGGCCTGCCACTGGTCTCTACAATAAAATCGAATGGTACTTTTAAAATCGCAAACAGGGACACCTATGTTGGAAATGTGCCTAAGCCTAGTTGCAGCCTTAGCAGCAGCGTCGGCTCGCTCATTCCCAACAATTCCAACATGGGACGGAGCCCAACAAAACCTAACAGAAAAACCTCTTCTATTAATTAAAAGATAAAACCAATCTTGTACTTCTTGCACTAAAGGGTGGCAAGAGACTAGGCTTTTAAGAGAAGATAAAACCATCAAAGAGTCGGTAAAAATGGTAAAAACCTTGTTAGTACAAGAACTATAAAAAATATATTTAAGAGCAGTCAAAACTGCCAGCAGTTCAGCTGTAAAAACAGAAGAATTGGATGGAAGCTTCTTTTTAATTATATTATCACTAGTCACTACAGAGCAACCAACACCATCAGAAAACTTCGAGCCATCAGTATATATATGATGAGAATCACCATGTTCAGAAGCATGGTCCAAGAAACTTGCCCTCAACTGATCACCAGAATTGTTGCTCCTGCTGTCCCTAATTGGGCAGATCTCTAGGCATGGTCTATTCCAAGGAGTAAACAGCGGGCGAAATTTCAGCTACTGCAGGAGGTAGTAATCCCACCTCCCTGGCAGAGCTTGCTAGTCGAACTTCAAGTGGCTTTGGCAGTCTAGGTCTATTTGGGGCTCTATCAGTTGGCTCTCTAACGTACTTATAGTTGGAGTTCAGCTTTGATGCAAGTACTCTTGATATGACTCTCAAGCCTAATTCCTCCCTACAGATAAATAGTGGGGGAAAACCTGACTCAACATATAGGCTTTCTACTGGTGAAGTTCTATAGGCTCCCGTACAAATACGTAAAGCCATATTATGGACAACATCTAATTTCTGCAATGTTGTCTTGCACGCACAACCATAAACTTGGCAACCATAATCAATTTTGCTTAGGCATAAAACTTGGTACATCCTCAAAAGGGTGATTCGATCTGCCCCCCAATTAAAATTAGACACAACTTTAAGAATATTAAGACGAAGCTTCACGTTACATACAACTTCATTAACATGTTGAGTAAAAGTTAATTTTTTATCAAATGTAACACCTAGATACTTAATGCTATCTTCATAAGGTAAAATCGAATAATTTAAAAAAGCGTAGAGATCTCTTCCACTCTTCTTAATCGACAAAATCGTATAGCTTTGGTTTTTTCTCTGTGAAAATTTGAACCCTTTAGCACTGGCCCATGATGTTGAAGCATTAATAACAGTCTGGATCATTTGACAAGCTTCAAAAGCTGTAGACTTACTACAGATTATTGCATAATCATCAGCAAAGGCCAGACCATGCACCCCGACAGGAACTTGTTTCTAGTAGACCGTTTGACAGCTACATTAAAAGAGTGTTGGACTAAGGACACTTCCCTGAGGTAACCCTTCTTCTTGAGGGTAAGCAGAAGAAATGTAGAGCCCACTCTTACTTTCAGGTAACGTTCTAATAAAAAATCTTAAGACAATAAAACAAATTACCCACAATACCCCACTCAACAAGTTGCATAAGGATACCCCCTCGCCAGGTAGTGTCATAGGCTTTTTCTAGGTCAAAGAACACTGCAACAGTCTGGTTTTGCACAGTAAAAGCATTCTGTATCTCCCGAGTAAGGAACATCAAAGGGTCAGAAGTACTTCTATTTTTCCTAAAACCAAACTGCCGATTAGATAAAAGATTCCTTGAATCCAAATACCACACAAGTCGAGCATTGACCATCCTCTCATAAATCTTACTAACACAGCTGGTTAGAGTAATTGGCCTATAGTTCTTAGGAAGGAAGGAATCTTTAAAAGGTTTTAAAACAGGTACAATAATCGATATCTTCCAAGACTCTGGTGAAGTTCCTGAAAGCCAAAAACTGTTTAAAATGTCTAAAAGGAATTGTTTTGTACTTCTAGGCAAATTAAAAATCATGGAGTACAGTATATCATCTTCCCCAGGAGATGTTGGGGAGGATAACGAGATTGCATGATCTAATTCTTTCATGGTGAAAGGAAGATTATACGACTCTGAATTTAAACTAACAACAGGAACAACCGTGGTACCGTCCCTAATATTCCTGAATGCAGTAGAGTAATGTAGGGCACTAGATATATTGGAGAAATGCCTACCAAAGGTTTCTGCAACTTCTCCAGAATCAGATATGAGGAAGCCATCAATTCTTTTTCAATATAGGCAAGGGAGGGTGGAGAAAATTTCCCTTGCAGCTTTCGGATTCTGTTCCAGACTAATGACATCGGCGAATCATATTTTAATTCACTTATATATTTGATAAACGATTCCCTCTTTGCTTGCTTACATGTTTTCTTTTGCTTAGCAAGAGCTCTTTTATAGATAATTTTATTTACCAAGCAAGGATATCTACGATATCTCTTGTAGCAAATTCTTGTTATCACTCCACCAAGGTACTAGAGGATGCCGAGGTTTACCAGAAGTTCGAGGAATAGACAGCATGGCACCACACAACAATATACTGATTAAATACTCATAAGCAGAAGTTGGGCTCTGAAAATCATTTATCTCTTGATCAATTTCAGTAGATTTTTTTAATAATCCCCAGTCAGCCTCCCCTACCTTCCATTTTGGTAAACATGGAGATGGAATATTTTTCATAACCTTTAAGTGAATGGGCCAATGATCACTGCCATGATTATTCTGGTCTACTACCCACTGGTAATCTAACCTCAAAGACGAAGAGCGGATAGTGAGGTCAATGGCTGAATCAGTATTATGAAAAACATCATGTCTTGTAGGGGAACCATCATTCATTAAAGTGATGTCATTTAAGTCAAGCAGTTGTTCTATTATTAAACCCCACCGGTCGCAGTTTGGCTCTCCCCAGAGGGTGTGCTTGGCATTAAAATCCCCCATCAGAACGAAGGGTTTAGGAAGCTGGTCTATCAGTGTCTGTAGGTCGTTTAATTCTAGCTGGCGGGGATTACCCTGAGCATCCTGCAATCTACTTTCTAATGATGGATCAAGGTAGAGAGAGCAAATTGTGATCCATTTATAATTAAAAATTTGGACTGCACAAGCCTGCAACACAGTGTTCAATTGAACAACCCTGTGATTAACAGACTTGCGGACTATGATGCCTGTGCCTCCCTGAGCACGTACACCTATTAGGGGTGAAGACCTGTGAAATGAATAATTAAAACCCACATTGGGTGTGTGCTCTCCCAACTTCGTCTCTTGTAGACACATCGCAGATAAATCATGTTCCCTAAACAGAACCCGAACTTGTTCTCTATTTGGTATAAAAGCCACGGATGTTCCACTGAATGAGAGCCATTATTTAGAGGAAGGGATCTTAAAATTCTCTACTAATCTAGGAATCTGTGTCCTGGTGAGAGATATCTTATCAGCTTTACCAGTACTTCTTGATCTAGATCTAGGCGTTACAGATCTTTTTGATGAACGGCCTTCACTTGCACTTTCAGTTTTGCTTTTGTTTTTCCTTTGATATCTGAATGACCGTGAATGAGGCGAAAAGGGAGAAAGGGACCTCTTCTGACGAATAAGGAGGGCCTCCATCTCCTCACCATCATCTCCACAGTGCACTGTAATGTCAGGATCAGGTGAGGGCTCAATGTCTGGCAATGTCCCTGACACAGAGAAGTCGTCATCATACTGAGATCTGGCTAGAACCCTAGAATCAACAGGGTCCCCTGGCTTAACCAGTCTCTCTACAACATGGGAAACCCCACTAGGGGGGCATGGGAAACCCCACCAGGGGGGGCATGGGAAGCCCCACCCACCAGGGGGGCCACGCGAGGCCCCACCACCAGGGGGGGCATGGGAGGCCCCACCCCACCAGGGGGGGCACGGGAAGCCTCAACAGGGGGGGGCGGGGGGGGGCACGGGGTGCCCCACTAGAGGGGGTGTGGAAAACCCTACCAGCGGTGGGGCACCGGGGAGCCCCACCAGAAGGGGCACTAGAAGAAGCAGTACTCAATTGTTGTGCCTTCAAGGCATCCGAATAGGATTTCCTGCCCAACAGCTTTTTGGCCTGTCCCACACTGATGTGTTCAGCAATAGATTTTAGTAATGCCTCTTGTTCTTTTTTGAATTCACTACATTTCTTATCATGGGCTCGATGTTCACCCTTACAGTTTATGCAAATTACCGGTCCAGAACATTCGTCATGCTCAGGCTGGCCACACGATTCGCAGAGTTTATTTCTTGTACAAACATTAGAGGAGTGTCCAAAACCAAAACATTTAAAGCACTGGAGCACTCTCGGTCTATAAGGACGAACTTTCATGATTTCACTATCAAGAATAATTTCAGATGGCAGGAAAGAATTTATAAATGTTAAAATAAGCATCGATGAGCGGGGCACTTTAAAAACCTTCCAAACCACGTCTGGACACATTTCCAAAATTTCTTCCTCATCCATTTCATGTAGATCTTTATTAAAGAATAACACCCTTCGTGTAACTAAAATTATAGTGAGGTTTTACCTCTTTTACCATACCCTCAGATCAAGCTTCAAATTTAGGAGCATTATCGATTGAACATCTGTCTTGGTATGGACTAAAAAACTATCACGCCCAAAGCGACTTACTTCTGGGCTCCCAACGTTGCCGATCTTCAGGCTTACCAACCTTTTCACCTTGAAGAGGTTGCCTCTCTCACCATGTGTAGTGATAATTAACCACTTAGCTGGGTCTGGTGATCTGGATATATTACTTATTCTACTAGCATCTTTTATTTCATTTGGTGGTTTATAAATGTCAAGATACCTAAGGACCTCTTCTGCCTCTACAAGTCCAACACTCATAGAATCCGACCTAAATTCTCTAAATGCTCTGTGAGCTTCTGATTCATTGTTGAAAATTATCCAGAATTCAAAAAAACCATAATTTTTGCCAAGTTTATTCTGTAATTCTTTAATGTTCCCAAATTTACAAAATTCATTAAATATTGTGTCATAATTCCAGTCTAAAGGGACTGGTTTCACATGCAGAATGTTTGTAATAAGGAGCTCATTTGAAAAAGGCTCCAAAGTTACAATGGAGGGATTTCCAGGTTTTTCCTTGTCCTTATCCTTGCCTAAGTCGTCTACCGAAGGTCTAATCAATGTCGCCATAAGACGAAGGATTTATGATTCGTCCAGGTAGCCCCCCACCCACCATGGAGCCACATTTAGAGGACAGTGTTATCCCATAAAGGGCTGCCCTAAGGGTACCACCCAGATATACACCCCACCCTCAGTGCTTAAGGCGCCATGATGTCCATCGAGATCAGACCCAGCACAAGAGCAGGGTTTGACATATAAACTTTCCCCTCGCTCGACCACGTTAGGTACTCCAGTTCTACTGGTGTGGTGGCATGCCAACCATCCTCACCCTCCACCAAATCCAATGAGTAAGTCCAAATCATGTCCAAAACCAATCCAAAAGTCATCAACATAAAATCTGTACCTTATAGGGGGAGGAAGCAGAAGGATGAAAAGTTTTAGTAAAAGGAAGAGAGCTGACTTATTTAGTTGGATCAACAGCTGGGCACCAAGGCCCAGCGAGAAAGTAGTTCCCACCAGGCATCAGGGCCCAGCTGCTGAACCCTAAGCCCCCCATCCTCGGCAAGGCTTCAGCATCTGGGGGGTATTGAAATATGTTGGATCCCTGCTCATGTGGGGATAAAAGGAAATGAAGAGGCTGATAAAGCAGCTAAAGAAGCAGTTCACATGATAAAAGCATTATATAATATATATAAAAACAATAATTGTAGATGAATGTCAAAACGTATGGAATGAAGAGTATAAAAATAGTAGATTAAAACAAATAAAACTGGATGTTAATAAATACCAGAGAGAGAGAGAGAGACATGCACAAGTAATCCTGACGCCCCTCCGTATAGGCCACACTCGTCTGACACATGGGCCCTTGATGAGCAACCCAAGCGACCCTGCTCCCGAGTTTTCAGAGTGCAAGGTGTTGGTAACTGTCAGACATGTCTTGTGTGAGTGTCCAAAGTATGACCAGCAGAGACTGTCAACTTTTGGAAACCAAAAATTAAAAGACATTTTGTCAGAATCTCTTACATTTTCTGTAGTTCCAATTTTAACATTTCTGAGGAACTGTGATTTAATTGATTGAATATAAAACATTACAACGTTTACTGATTTTTAAAACAAAATTTCAAAAATTTACTTAACTAATTCTGATTTTTAATATACCTTATTAGTATGTATGTATGGGGGACATGAGTAAATGTATTTTTTGGGTGTGAGTGTTCTACTATGAAAGCATTTGCCATGGCGCAGGTTTTTTTTTTTATAATGAATGACTTACTTGGTCCTAGTTCTTGGCCTAAGGCTAGACCTGGCATTTTATCTAATCCCTAGGGCCAGCCCTAGGAGAGCTGAAAATCATCTATGGTCTGGTTAAACTACTTTTATAGTAATGATAAAGTAAAAGCTTTTGCTAAAATAATGACAACTTTTTAGCTAGTAAGATTATTAAAAAAACGATAACAATAAGTTCTATTGCTCGATTAAATATGTGATTTGTATTAACAAGCTTATCCAAAAGACTGTGATGAAATCAAGAGGCAAAGAGGGTATTACAGACACGCATATAAACAAACAAACAAACAAACACACACACACACACACACACACACACACACACACACACACACTACACACACATATATATATATTATATATATATATATATATATATATATATATATATATATATATATATATATATATATATATATATATATATATATATATATATATATATATATATATATATATATATATATATATATAATCTCTTTATAATACCTATCTGTCAGTTATATGACCTTTCGTGTGTTGTCATTTCCTCATGTAAGTCAGTTCATCTGCTAAGTAAAGGACGCTTGAACGCCAAAAGATTTCGCGGATACTCCGTTGTCTATTTTCCTTCGTGGCATATACCTTTATTTATGGATTTATCACGTTCCTAACTTTCGTGATTCAGTTATACACACACACACACACACACACACACACACACACACACACACATATATATATATATATATATATATATATATATATATATATATATATATATATATATATATATATATATATATATATGTGTGTGTGTGTGTGTGTGTGTGTGTGTGTGTGTGTGTGTGTGTATAACTGAATCACGAAAGTTAGGAACGTGATAAATCCATAAATTAAGGTATATGCCACGAGGGAAAATAGACAACGGAGTATCCGCGAAATCTTTTGGCGTTCAAACGTCCTTTACTTAGCAGATGAACTGACTTACATGAGAAAATGACAACACACGAAAGGTCATATAACTGACAGATAGGGATTATAAAGAGATTAGTACCTAGAATCCGACACACCTGGAATATGAGTAACCTTCCCAAACAAGCAAAAACATGGGTACAATTAAAAGTTTAAGACAATCTGCTCAGACACAAGGACAAGACAATTAAAGGATTATTATAGGTGACAGCTATTCAGAACTTTGATAAACAAAAACATATTCACAATACATATTCACAATACATATTAAACATACATATACAACGAAGATAACTCTAAGGCAACTAATTTTTATTTAAGTCTGTAATTATATCTTTGAGGTCATTCTTAAACATGTTACAAATACAAGGGTCTAAATGAAACAGGGCACGACTAATACTGAAATTACAATGAGAAGTAAGTTGTATTAAAGCAGATTCTAAAAGATTTTGTGATAAGACATCTTTTGACCTTCCAATTACTGAACTACCAATCCATTTTATTCGGTGGTTGTTTTCACTTAAATGAATGAATATTGCATTAGATGTTTGCCCAGTAAAAACTGGAAATTTCACAACTTGGCAAAAGCGCACATTATCACTGATATCATCCAACTTTGCGGCCCAAATGATGTCATTTTTATGATTTGGCTTCCTGACAGTGTAAGTGAAGAATTCATCTGATATGGCAACATGGAGAAAATCAGCTTCATACCAATCTTTAAGAAATGAACTGCAAAACCATGCACAGTCCTCTCTATTGCTGAGTGATGTTTTGCTTGCTGATAACACGAAATGGTTTGATAACAGATATTCTCAACTCACGATATACAACAATATAACATCTCTTCTTTCCTCTTTTTGTCTCTAGTTCAAGCGCCAATTTACGTAAAGACTTTCTTGGTCTACCCACTGCTTCAGCTATGATGTCTTTTGACTCCTAAGAAAGGACTTCAGGTCTTCCAAGATTCTCACTCTTTTCACAATTATAGTCCGATGGATATTTGTTCCAGTTTCTTTAACAAAGGATTAAAATCTTTTAATGTATTTAGCTATCCAGGAATGTGAAATGAAGAATGTACCAGCATCCCTCACTGAAGGTTACAACCCGGATTTGGCCAATCCATCTGATTTCCTCCGAGTCGTTAACCATGGCTGTATCCATCTCTGTCACTCAGACTGAAAATACAAGAAATGTAAAATGTAATTTAACTTAATAGAAACTTAAGATAATAAGCTTGGAGATAGGCTATAGCAGAAAACTTCATAACTTTCCAATTGTTCAGTGGCTTATACCTTTATTTATGGATTTATCACATTTGAAACTTTCGTGATTCAGTTATATACAAATATATATTAATAATATATATATATAATTATTTATATATATATATATATATATATATATATATATATATATATATATCCCTACAATAAAAATTTAGACAATATTAAACCAAATTCCTTTTCATTACTATTTATAACTTTAAATGAATAAATGGGATGGGTGCATACATAGCTAACTTAGGTACATTATTAGCAAATTGCTAGCAAAGTATCTGACAGCATCCATCCACCCTTAATTTTAATGTACCTAAGTTAGCTCTGTATGCACCCATCCCATTTATTCATTCAGACAGTTTATGTGTTAAAGTTAGAAATATTATTGAAAAGGAATTTGTTTTTTTAAAACTTAATCTCATTCCCACGAATCCACAAAAAATGGAGTTTTTTTTATTACAAGGACAAATTAAAGGATTTCATGAAGTCCAATATCATGTATAAATTTGAATGCACAAAATGAATTGGAATTTATGTTGGTTTTTCACGTAGACTGTTACAAGTCTGGTATTATAGTAATTTGGGATTAAGTTACAGAACTGTGTCCAGAATCTCTAATCCCGAGTTCTCTAATATAAGAATACATGCAGAGTTGTAAGGTTACTAACGACAAGAAACAGTTTTCTATTATTGGTACCACAAAGCAAATTACCCATCTAACTACCCTTGAGTCATTGTTTATTAAGCACCTTTCACCCAGTTTAAACTCCAACACCTCGTCATCTCCTCTCTCTCTGGCGTGAGGTTTACGTTGTGTGCAGACTTTGCCGTTTTTAGTCTTTATGAATAGGTAGTTTTCTTCTCATTCCCCATTTTTATGTTCTGAGTATATTTTAATTGTGTATTTCAATTGCAGACTGATGATGTGTTGGTGACAACATGAAACGTTTCTTAATAAACACGTGTACATGAATGCGTCTGATTGGACACCTCTTCCTTTATTTATATATATATATATATATATATATATATATATATATATATATATATATATATATATATATATATATATATATATATATATATATATATCATTCGAGCTACAAATGTCCTTTAATATCTAATTCTCTCTGCCTCGGAATTGATATATTTTCATATATGTACCGAAGGGGAATTTTTAGTTGATAATAATGAGGGGACGATATTATTATCAACTAAAAATTTCCCTTCGGTACATATATGAAAATATATCAATTCCGAGGTAGAGCGAATTAGATATTAAAGGACATTTATAGCTCGAATGATCTATATGAATCACGGTGATGTGATAATTCTTCATATATATATAATATATATATATATATATATATATATATATATATATATATATATATATATATATATATATATATATATATATATATATATATATAGAAGAATTATCACATCACCGTGATTCATATAGATCATTCGAGCTATAAATGTCCTTTAATATCTAATTCGCTCTACTCGAATTGATATATTTTTCATATATGTACCGAAGAAGGGAAATTTTTAGTTGATAATAATTTCTAGTTGATAATAATTTCTAGTTGATAATAATTTTTAGTTGATAATAATAATAATTTAGTTGATAATATATATATATATATATATATAATATATATATATATATATATATATATATATATATATGAGAGAGAGAGGAGAGAGAGAGAGAGAGAGAGAGAGAGAGAGAGAGAGAGAGAGAGAGAGAGAGAGAGAGGCGAAGAGTAACAAATAAGACACCAAAATATGAGATCAATACCCCAAAGAGGCTCAAATAATTCCATATTTAGGCTGTAATAACTGAAATGCAGAAATGATGTTTAGAGATTATAAACATAATGAAGGATTTGAGTAGCTGATAGGGGGGAAATCTAAAAAGAAAGGATTATGGAAGCAATGAATTCAACTTGATTACGGATCCTCATTCATAAAAGCTTGCTAGATCACTGAATAGATGAGGACAGGATAAAGCGAGAACGAGAACAATTGACTAAGGAAGGTTTTTATGGTAATTAAGAAGAAATGCGAAGACATGCATAAGCACCAAAAGATTGGATATAAAAAGCGGTGAAATTCGGATGCATTATATTTTAGTGATACTTCTCACGTATATCGAAAATATCTATCCCTCAGTAATTCGAGAGAATCCATTGACATTCAAACTGTCTTAGAAGTATCATTTTATGACATTCACTTGATCAGGACTGTTAAGCTTTTCCCCTTCACTTATAGCCTATTGCAAAGGTTCTCAACCTGGGTATACGTACCGCCAGGAGTACATGAGAGGAATTTTGGGGGTGCGTCATAGTTTTCTCAATATGCTTCGGGTTTGAATAACTGTAAACCTAGTGGCTCGAGTTGCAACATTAAAGGAGGAACTGAAGGAATTTTTTGACAACTATGAGAAAGAAAAAACAAGGAAGTTTGTAAACAAGCTTGCAGACAACAGGCGGATCGCTAAGCTGGTTCATCTCAATAAATAGTACTAATCTCTCGCATCAATGCAGTCAACAGATCACTTCAAGGTTACTCGGCAGTGTAGTTGATTTAGTCGAGAAGCTGCGAGTTTTTCAAATAAAACTCAAACTTTGGCAAGAAAAAGTCACAGCGGGTCAGTATGACGTTTTTGAGAATATGAGCGACAGCTTGTCAGTTCTGTGTGAAGATGATGTGGATGAGGTCAGTGGTCTCATCCATAACTACTTGGTTTCTCTGTCAAGAGTTGGATTAATATTTTCCTTCTATCACAGAGTTAGGTTGCCAACTCATTCGAAATTCATTGACGATGGAGCTTAGATCCCTTCCACATGAATTACAAGGCGAATTCGTTGACTTTGTTTATGACTCAGTTATAAAAGATTCTATCGAATATTTGTCATTGACCAAATTCTGGTCAACAAAGACATGTGTATGGAACCTCGTGATTTTTCCTTCTACATACTGCTGTGAGTAGAGATTCTAAGCACTGTGCTTGATTAAAAACAAGTTACCTTCACTTCTCGTAGTTAGAGAAGACATAAGAGTGGCTCTTTCAAAGACTGGGCCAAGGATTGATTTGTTGGTAGAAAAAAAACAGGCGCAACCATCTCACTGAATTAGTCTATACTGTTATTTTAATACTGTGACACACACTGACTTCCTTATGATTAAGTAACTAGTTACTAATGACTAGTTGAGAGGCTTAACAATCAGCATTAGTTCGCATTCAGTGGAACACTATGCCTTCTTAGTTCTATTTTGGTATTTTCCTTTGTCATGCTAGCATCGCTGGTCACGTACACAGATATTTCCTCATCAGTGACTAGTTATAAGCTCTATATAACACTGCTATTTCACAGTCACAGTTATTTGAAAAAATTGTCTGATTTGATCCTGTTTTATCATTTTTACATACTGTTCACACACACTGTAACTTACCTATCATTGTTACTAGTTACATAGTGTTTCCCTGTGAAGTACTAGTTCCTTTATCAGGACGATCGCTCGGAAGAGGGCTAGGTTGTGTTGTGGATTCTGTCAAGAAAAAGGGAGTTTTATACGACTTCTAAGGCACTGAAGGCGTTTTGAATGTACCCACAGGTATGTGAACATGCAGTGACTATTTTGTACTCCCTTTAAGTAAAGTAAGAATGTGAACTTAGCATTTATTTAGGTGCAAAATAGCAGGACTCTTTGCACCGGTTTCCTGGCCGGGAAAACCATCATGCCCTCATGGCCAACCTTAGCGAGTAGGAAAGTTGGCGACAACGGACAGTCTTTTGTGCCCAGCGAAAATCAGACACAGCGACTCTGACACTTTCTGTGTCTCCAGAATGAATGCGCCAAGATGGAAAAGAATTAATACCATAGGTATTAGATACTTGGTGGGTGTAATTTATGAAGACGATTTTCCCTTAATTATTGATAATACTTCACGTATTGAAGATGATGAAATTGAGGGCATTGCAGAATTGGGGAAAACTAGGTTAATTGTTAAATTAGGCTCGAGAGAGAAATATGAAAAAATTTGTGTAGATTTCGGTGGCAAAGAAATCAGTGTAAGATACGACCTAAAAATCCAAGTTGAAGATTTGTCAACTTACAGGTCGTACATGACAGTGCGAAATATGCCATTTGAAATGACTGACTTCATGCTGAATGACATTCTTTTCAGATACGGAACAGTGAGTTATGTGAAGAAGAACACTCGAAGTCAGGGAAGATACAAAGGTATTGATAATGGTGTCAGAACAGTTTCGATGGATATTAATCGACAGATTCCTTTCTTCTTATATGTTGAATGCGCCAAGCTTTATATCTATATATACTATAAAGGCCAGACTAAAACTTGTAGACTTTGTTGGCAAACTACTATGAGATTCAGGGCCTCTGTAACACGGTTTTTTCGCAATAACTTTTTATCTATGCATTTCATAAATATAACGCTTATTCAGAATACATATTATATCAACACATAAATTTTGATTGTATTCTGCACTACGTAGGTTGAATAAATTTGGTACTTATAATGTAAAAGTGACCTTTTTTGAAGACAGGCCAACTTACTCAGAGAAAAGGTTTCGAACGCACTCGTTACGTAACTTATGACAACATTTCTTCCCTCTTTCTCGATGGATGATTGGCTATACGTAACGAAGGCTAAACCTCTGGCAGCAATGACATACAAATTTAAATACAAGCAAGGCAGTACACCTTTATGAACTCTGGAACCTCTCCACTGATAATTGTCATAATGAACAAACCAACAAAATATGTTAATAAATACAAAAACACCTCGATTATTAGTCTAACTCCAAAATAAGTTTCCAAACGAAATTACAGTCTACTTTATAGGTCACAATCAGATTGACAGATGTAGGGAATAGTTGGTAATTATCAAAAACATAGTAGACAAGCTTGATTTGATAACTGCTATATCCAATGTCAAGCAGTTTTTATTTATTGGCTATCTACCTATTTACTGAAAAAAAAATAGCCGGTACCGTATATTGGCTTCAAACCTTCACCAACAATTATCGTCAGAATGGTGACTTCATGAGGTTCCACCCACTTTCGCCTCGTTATAATTCAGGATAACACTGAAGGCTACCATGGGCATTGTTGGATTAGAAAATTTAACTTCTGGCTATAAAAACTCATTTCTCGAGTAGTTGTAAGAAGTGCTAAATGATCCTCAAGGATCCCAGCAGTTGGCCTAAACGTTTAATTCATGTATATTACTGCTATACTGTTGCGGCAATACTGCTACAGTAGTATTACTACGCTAGCACTGATACCCCACCGACATCTATGTATCGTTCCGCCATTCATAAAGTCTTTGGGTTTCAGAGCCGATGGAATTTCTGTCTGGTGGATGGGCGGGGCAACATTTAGTCAAAAGGTGTTTGTTTACCTTGCTTACGTAATGAATGTTTTTCGACTCTTGGCTCGTAATCATTGGCCATGGCGTCGGCTAGATCATTTTTACTCTATAAAAATTAAAACTATCGGGTTTAGGTTATTGATAATGCTGACAAAATTTGTGTGGTTGTAAAATATACATATGTCAACTTTCAGCTACATCCGATGCTTTGACAAGGAGCAAAGTCCAAAAAACCGTGTTACAGAGACCCTGAATCTCATAGTAGCCATTTTGCTAATGAATGTGAAGTTGGAATTACACAAAGACTTAAATATCATTAGTGAAGTAGATTTCCCTTATTTATCTGGCAATCAACATAAGAAATGAAATGAAATGCCAGTAAACCACCAGGACCTAGTAGACGCTCGAACTTGTGAAGGGATGTCCCAAAACACCTCTACAATTGACCGTCTTGTCGAAGTCGGAAGTAACCCAGCATCCAACGCCCAACGAGCCGTGTAAACCGAATCTGAAACGCTGATGGAGACTTGCCATTTGACTGACCTGCGTGATGACATGGATATTACTCCAACTGTATCTGAAGAGAACAGTTTAGCCCCTATAAATGGGACCTTAGAACATAATGGTGGGACAGACGTATTGAATGTAATATGCTTCATGGTAAAACGAACTACTGAGACTGATGCAGTACCTTTTCTTGCAACCTACGGAACAATATCCGAGGAGACGAACGTTTGTCCACCCGACAGTAATCCTGTTGAAGCTTTACCTAGTGAGAATGATATGAGATCTTTTGACTTCAAGGAAGAATCAAGGCA
Organism: Macrobrachium nipponense; assembly: GCF_015104395.2. Classification (NCBI taxonomy): domain Eukaryota; kingdom Metazoa; phylum Arthropoda; class Malacostraca; order Decapoda; family Palaemonidae; genus Macrobrachium; species Macrobrachium nipponense. The sequence goes on from NC_061100.1 coordinate 55,676,549, forward strand.
TTTTGAAGGCAACGCTGACGAAAACAAAAGTAACAACGACGCAGAGCATCCTATGAGTCATGATTTATTTAGCTCAATCATACCCTCCAGAGGTCAAGATGATATACAAAATCCAACAGGTGATTTAATGTTACCACCCTTTAATAGTTCCAATTATTTTAAAGGTACCGATGATACGATGTCAGAACAAGACAGTTGTTGCTCGATAGAAAATGAAATACCAGCATGTCAAAAATGTAGTAATGATAATGAAACCACAGTGACCAATGAGTCGGACTGTAATTTAAGCATTGTAGAAAACATGAAGGTAAACAAAAAGCGAAAGCAATTTAAAAATACAACAAAAAATAGTAAAATCAAATCTCATAATAACTAACATTCATTGGGATATCCACCCTTAATATCAACGGCAGTAATGATAGAATAAAATTTTCAATCAAGCCATTTGTCTTAAAGGTGGAACCTGTATTCTCATCAAGAAGGCTTTAGATTTTGTAATTAAGCATGTTAAAAGAAGTGGAGATTCTAGAATATGTTTTGTAGATGATGAGGTGAATGGTAGTAAGATTCGCATTGTTAACATTGATGCGCCTTCAGGTCATAATCATACAAGGGAACGGGAAGAGCTTTTTGACAAGGAATTGCCTTACTACTTACGGTATGATAATAGTCATACTATTATAGGAGGTGATTGGAACTGTGTTTTGAGTCCTAGAGACAATTCTGATAATAGTAAATCAAACGTGTCAAAATCACCTCTCAGATTAATTAGGACCCTTAGGTTTAATGATGTATGGTTTTTGCGTAACAGGGAACTCCAGTATACTTAGTAAGCACAAACTATGGTTCGCGCATTGATAGATTGTACTGTCAGACGCTCAGAGAATATGTAATTTCAAGCGAAATGCTACCTGTGTCATTTTCTGATCTTTCCGCTGTCATTTGCAAAGTTAAGATTAATCCAAACATTAGTATTGGGAACTCATTTTGGAAACTTAATGCTAGTTTACTAAAACAGGAGGAAATTAAAGGAAAGTTTAGGAGGTTGTGGACATTCTTGAAAACACGTAAAAGGAATTTCTATCATATCAGTAATTGGTGGAATGATTTGGTGAAACCAGAAATAAAACCATTTTTCGTCAGAGAAGTTAAAAGGATTAGCAGGCAGAAATTTTGGGGTCATCAATTATTTCGAAGCAAAACTAAGGAAACAATACATGAAACTTGATGTGTCAGGAACCGCAGATTATGCAGATATTGCTATTCTCAAAGACAGAATAAACAATTTAAAATCTCAGATTTTAGAAGGGTTAAAGTACGATCGAGAATTAAAGACAGGATTGAAGGGGAAAAAACCTCCTCTTATCTTCTTGGACAGCAGAGAGCAATAAATATTAAAAAGGTCACGGCAAAAATAGCCGCAGAACGAAACATAATTCCGAATCTTGATGAAGGTACTGTTCTTACAAATAGCTAGGTCATTAATGGAACACTGTGTTCAGGTATTACCAAAAACTTTACCGGAAAAACTGTTATGTACCCATGCAAAACTTCTTTATGCAGTTTGTAGAGAAAAAGTTGAATGATTCTGATAATGATATATTTCATAAGATTATATCTCTCAGAGAGATACGTGATGCTATTCGTTCCATTGCTAACAACAAATGTCCCGGTATAGAAGGCGTCCCAATAGAATTTTATAAGGTATTTTGAGAAGATGTTAAGGATGAACTAAAATTGTTGCTTGAAAGTATTATGGAAATGAATACTCTCTCCCAGAGTCAGAGTATTGCATTGGTCACTCTCATATCGAAAGGCACCGATGAGAGTGTTTTGGCTAATTGGGACTTATTTCATTGTTGTGCTGTGACTATAAGATACTTGCTAAGATAACTGCGAAAAGAATGCAAACGGTTATCCTCAACCTTATCAGTCTCGAACAATTTTGTGTGCCTGGAAGATCCATAAATACATGTAATACTTTAATTAGAGATATTGTGTATTATTGTAGTGAGAAAAGAGTTCAAGGTGCTATTTTAAATTTTGATTGGTCGAGAGCTTTTGACCGTGTTGATATTAATTTTGTACTTTGGATTCTTGAAAGACTAGGTTTTTGTGATGAACTGATTTCCTGAGTTAAGATATTGTACACGAATACTGGAAGTTGTTGCATTGTTAATGGTAACATTGGTAAATATTTTATTGCGCACAGGGGAGTCCGCCCAGGCTGTCCCCTTTCTATGCTCCTTTATGCTGTTTTCCAGGAACCTCTGTATCTTGCTATAAAAAGAAATAGTTGTATTGAGCACTTGCTCTTACCAAATGATAACCACCTTAAAATAGTTGGGTTTGCCGATGATATGAATATTTTTGTGCCAGTGATAAGGGAATGTTGGAGATTAGCACATTAGTGTCTAAATTTGAAGCAGCCACGGGTTGCATGCTAAATAAAACTAAGACGAAAATATTTGTATTAGACCCATGGGGTGACAGGTCTTTATGGTCTTTATCATGGCTTCAAGGATTGTACAGGTTGTTTTACAACTTTGAATTCTATTTTCTGATAATTACGAAATGGCTGTTAACTCTTCGTGAACAAATATATTATGTAAAATTAAGAATACTTTGGCGAGCTTTCACAACAGAAGACTTACATTACATCAAAAAGCTGTTATTGTCAATACCTTGATCTTTTCAAAGACATGACATGTTTCCCATATTTACCCTTTGCCTGTTAAATATGCAAAGCTAATAAGTAAAGACTTTTTTTTTTTTACATTTGAGGGGAAAAATGTGGATTTATCAAAAGAGACACTTTAACAAAGTCAAAGATTGAGGGAGGGATAGGAATAGTAAGTCTTTCATGGAAGACACAAAGTATTCTAGCTGCCTCTTTCTTAAAGTTACACTGTGATGAGAAATACAGTTTTATGTCAAATTATTATAACAATTCACAAATGAAGGGCTTGTTTACCAGAAATTTAAGACAAGAGACAATTCGTGTGTAATGGCACCTATGTATTCTGAGGTCTTAGTAACAGTTAGAAAATGTAAAACAGTTCAGAATTTTCCTTTCCTTAAATCGAGAACTATGTATGTGAGTTTATTGCCAAATGTACGGCCAACTGTTGAGAGTAGATACCCCCTTTATAATTGGCCTTTGATTTGGGAAAACATCAACATGAAATTTCATTCTGCTGCTGATAGGGAAATAATATATAAATATATTCACGAAATATTACCAAATAAAAAAAGATTAAAAGAAATTAAAATAATTCTAGACTTTGATTGCCAGTTTTACGATGCTGAGGAATCAAATATTCTTATGGCATATTTCTGCAAGAAAATTGCAAACGTAATAATATGGTTAAAAGGAGTTTTGAAGCTATTTTGTAATTTTGTTCACTGCAATTTCATTAGAATTATGTATTTTGATTTCCCAGAGTCATCGAGGAAACAAAGGAACACTGCAACTTTAATTTTGTCAAGTTATATCGTAAATATATGGTTGTTCGAAGACCAGAATGTGTCTGAACGTTTGCATATAAATAGAATAAAAGCTTCTATTATAAAAAAAAAAAAAAAAAAAAAAAAAAAAAAACAGAGATATCAAGGCCATTTTGAAAGAGAAATTAAAGTATTTCGCAACGATTTTTTGTAACATTAAAAACAATGTATTTTAGATGAAAATATATGTAGTTCTGGATTTTTTTAAAGAAAAAAGTTCTTATCAACGCAACCTCATAGAACATATCCTCATTCATTGAAAATTTTGTCTGTTCCACATATACAACACAATTTAAACTTAATAAACTAAGATAAAATAACCATGCATTTCTTTTTACCCTTCCTGATGCTGTATTATAGGTGAGGGGTACGTGACCAATACTGGAAGACTTCAAGGGGCACTTAAGATTAAAAAGATTGAGAACCCCTGGTCTATTCGATCCCTCCGCACCACAGTTAAACAAGTAATAAACGCACGCTCAGAATTCATCACAAAGAGGTTGGAAACAAGTTATTGTCTGTAAGTGGAGAACGAACCTTCGACAAATTCTGAGCAATTGTAAGAAGCACTGGTTAGAGCTATCATTAAGTCGTTGACTTGTATTCAAGCTGTTTGCGAAGTGTGTACGATAGTTAGCGACGTGTTTTTATGGCGTGTTTTACTTAGTGTTGATGCACATTTTCTGTATTTCATTACGACTCATGGTAGTAAGAGTCCATATCACCCGAAGGCACATTTAGGCAAATAACTGAAATTATTTTAATAAGTAGGTTATATATTGAATAAAACTCTTGCTTAAGACAATGACTGATTTACTCGATAGGCTAGTTCAATACTTGCAAAGCTAAATTAAGATACTTTTCTTAGATATCATTACATTAGAAATTTCTTCAAAACAGTAAAATTAAAAAAAAAAAAAAAAAAAACAGAGGTAAGGATACGACAATATATGTATATTTCGAAAAACCTCCCTATCATGAGAGTTTATACAATGTTCTAAGGGGTCCACAATGATAAAAATAAGAATAAAATATTTAAAAGTTCGTGTATAATTTATATACACTTAAGAATTATTCACGAACTTTTAACATTTTTATTTTCTTTTATTTTTTAGAACAAACTATGTGTATAGTTAGCAAAACGGTATGAGAATCAGAAATAATTGCATATTCCAAAGGGAAATATTACATTTATGAGATTAATCTTTTTTTGTAAAATGATCGCAGTTTGCTGACACGCATCACTTGAATACGGAAAATCACTTCCGGAATATCCTCACAGGAACCCGTTCAATCAAATGGGTTACCCCATAAAATCCTTTCCCATATATGCCCCAAAAGAGTTTGCTTATCACTTCTCTTATTTGAATATAAACGTCTCTTTTTATAAATATCCACGTGTTATGGACCTATGTAGGTAAAAAAACATCGGACAATTTATTTTATGGGAATGTGTTTACAAGTATTAGAGACTCAGGTACTTCTACGTCATATGTGTCTTTTGAAATGGAAAAGTTTTAGATATATAAAAGTTACCTTTGGAAAGAAAGCATGATTACTTAAAAAAAGTACTGATCTGTCATATTAACATCTTTCCCCGCACAGGACGTAGTTCCCAAAGAGAACCAAAACTCGAAGTTCACTGCCACATTCATACTTTACCAGCGGAATCACCGAAGAAAACTCCCTCAGCATTAGCCACTTCCCTTATAGAAGTGTACCGAGCATCAACAACAATCCCTTCCCAACCCTTGTACAAACACACACAGACACACACAGCCATTCACCTCTGTCTTGTACGCAGCTCTTTTTAACATCCGACTATCAATCAAGCCGTTTCTAGGTCTACGCCCTCTTGCTTAATAATAGTTCCGAAGTGTACAATTTCGCCAACCTAAAGTTTTCGGTTCTTTTTATGTTACAAAAC